>NC_091324.1:26499006-26649006 GCF_038502225.1 Cherax quadricarinatus | reverse complement strand
GCCACCACTTGTCACTTTGTTCCTCTCATCTACAATGATGCCACCACTTGGCACTTTGTTCCTCTCATCTACAATGATGCCACCAACTGTCACTTTGTTCCTCTCATCTACAATGATGCCACCACTTGTCACTTTGTTCCTCTCAACTACAATAATGCCACCACTTGGCACTTTGTTCCTCTCATCTACAATGATGCCACCACTTGGCACTTTGTTCCTCTCATCTACAATGATGCCACCACTTGGCACTTTGTTCCTCTCATCTACAATGATGCCACCAACTGTCACTTTGTTCCTCTCATCTACAATGATGCCACCACTTGGCACTTTGTTCCTCTCATCTACAATGATGCCACCACTTGGCACTTTGTTCCTCTCATCTACAATGATACCACCACTTGTCACTTTGTTCCTCTCATCTACAATGATGCCACACTTGGCACTTTGTTCCTCTCATCTACAATGATGCCACCAACTGTCACTTTGTTCCTCTCATCTACAATGATGCCACCACTTGTCACTTTGTTCCTCTCATCTACAATGATGCCACCACTTGGCACTTTGTTCCTCTCATCTACAATGATGCCACCAACTGTCACTTTGTTCCTCTCATCTACAATGATGCCACCACTTGTCACTTTGTTCCTCTCAACTACAATAATGCCACCACTTGGCACTTTGTTCCTCTCATCTACAATGATGCCACCACTTGGCACTTTGTTCCTCTCATCTACAATGATGCCACCACTTGGCACTTTGTTCCTCTCATCTACAATGATGCCACCAAGTGTCACTTTGTTCCTCTCATCTACAATGATGCCACCACTTGGCACTTTGTTCCTCTCATCTACAATGATGCCACCACTTGGCACTTTGTTCCTCTCATCTACAATGATGCCACCAACTGTCACTTTGTTCCTCTCATCTACAATGATGCCACCACTTGTCACTTTGTTCCTCTCATCTACAATGATACCACCACTTGTCACTTTGTTCATCTCATCTACAATGATGCCACCAACTGTCACTTTGTTCCTCTCATCTACAATGATGCCACCACTTGTCACTTTGTTCATCTCATCTACAATGATGCCACCAACTGTCACTTTGTTCATTTCATCTACAATGATGCCACCAACTGTCACTTTGTTCATCTCATTTACAATGATGCCACCAACTGTCACTTTGTTCCTCTCATCTACAATGATGCCACCACTTGTCACTTTGTTCATCTCATCTACAATGATGCCACCAACTGTCACTTTGTTCCTCTCATCTACAATGATGCCACCACTTGTCACTTTGTTCATCTCATCTACAATGATGCCACCAACTGTCACTTTGTTCATCTCATCTACAATGATGCCACCACTTGTCACTTTGTTCATCTCATCTACAATGATGCCACCACTTGTCATTTTGTTCCTCTCATCTACAATTTATTAAACTTGAAGTAATTCATTGTACATTTTTATTAGTTCTGTGCTGCCTGACTGTCATTCATGCCTGGACTCAGAGGAATTCTGCTCCAATACTGGGCCCTTATACTTGTATCAGTTTCCTCTGTGGAATTTTATCAAAAGCATTTTCCGTGAGGAGAATGAGAGAGTGTTTAAAAAGAAAGGAAGTCTCAGAGTAGACTGACATCAGTAACTGAGAGGCACTTGCTTGAATCAAGATTATTACATCGGATTTTCTTGCATATCTTAGTCCTCACAATCACTTCTGACACGTCCTCAAACCTTGATATTTCTGCTATGGTCGAAGGTGAGAATCATTTTGAAGATAAGGTAATTTACTTTTTGTCATTTACTTCGGTACTATACAAAATCAATCGCCGTTGTCTTACACATCTGGGAAAGGTGTCTAGAGTACTGCTGATATATCTGAAGTAGCTTCTCCTGTTCCCTGTTATCCAGAGTACTGCTCTAACATTAGATCAGTACTCATCTATAATAAAATATTTGTCTCATCAGTCCATCTGACCTCACGTGTAATCTGACGCCATTATCCTTCTGTCACAAAGTTTCACCTTCATTCATCTCTCTCTCTCTCTCTCTCTCTCTCTCTCTCTCTCTCTTTCTCTTTCTGTCTCTGTTAATTGCAGGTTACATACCTCCTCTTCATGTATGGACCCTTCACCTTGGTCCCTCTTAATGGATGGTTTCCACAACATCTCACTCAATATTTCCATTCTTGTTCCCATTCCAATTTCTTATATTCCCATTCCTTACACGTTTACTTCCTGTGCGATAAATGTAGTCAGTGACTGTCTTGTGAACCTGACGTAGTCAGTGACTGTCTTGTGAACCTGACGTAGTCAGTGACTGTCTTGTGAACCTGACGTAGTCAGTGACTGTCTTGTGAACCTGACGTAGTCAGTGACTGTCTTGTGAACCTGACGTAGTCAGTGACTGTCTTGTGAACATGACGTAGTCAGTGACTGTCTTGTGAACATGACGTAGTCAGTGACTGTCTTGTGAACCTGACGTAGTCAGTGACTGTCTTGTGAACCTGACGTAGTCAGTGACTGTCTTGTGAACCTGACGTAGTCAGTGACTGTCTTGTGAACCTGACGTAGTCAGTGACTGTCTTGTGAACCTGACGTAGTCAGTGACTGTCTTGTGAACCTGACGTAGTCAGTGACTGTCTTGTGAACCTGACGTAGTCAGTGACTGTCTTGTGAACCTGACGTAGTCAGTGACTGTCTTGTGAACCTGACGTAGTCAGTGACTGTCTTGTGAACCTGACGTAGTCAGTGACTGTCTTGTGAACCTGACGTAGTCAGTGACTGTCTTGTGAACCTGACGTAGTCAGTGACTGTCTTGTGAACCTGACGTAGTCAGTGACTGTCTTGTGAACCTGACGTAGTCAGTGACTGTCTTGTGAACCTGACGTAGTCAGTGACTGTCTTGTGAACCTGACGTAGTCAGTGACTGTCTTGTGAACCTGACGTAGTCAGTGACTGTCTTGTGAACCTGACGTAGTCAGTGACTGTCTTGTGAACATGACGTAGTCAGTGACTGTCTTGTGAACATGACGTAGTCAGTGACTGTCTTGTGAACCTGACGTAGTCAGTGACTGTCTTGTGAACCTGACGTAGTCAGTGACTGTCTTGTGAACATGACGTAGTCAGTGACTGTCTTGTGAACCTAACGTAGTAAGCGACTGTTTTGTAAACCTACAGACACAGTCAACTCACGCAGACAATGACTGTCTTGTAGACCTGTAGACACAGTCAACTCACGCATACAGGCTCAGCAACATACAGATGAGAAACACAACATCGACACACTGTTTCAAGTGTATCATAAGATCCAACAAGGCAGAGAACAGTAACACCGGTCGAAGTGGGTTAGAAGGCGGGTCCAGGAGCTACGGTTCGACCCTAGATGACACAAATAGGTGAGCGAAGGTGTCAAATGTTTCTTCATTTAGCGTCTCCGTAGTGCCTCGCTGTTATGTAAAGTACACAAATTTATACCCATAGAAACAGGCATAATAACAGCTGTTAGCTTGTGAGTGAACTGTGGTATGACAGCAGTTCTTAACATGTGAGACGAGGTCTTATAAGAGCTTTTAGCTGGTGAGATGAGGTATGTTAACAGCTTTAGCCTTGTGAGCTCAGGTATCATAACATCTCTTAGCATGCAGGTTGAGGAATGATAATGGCTCTTAACATGTAAAATACAGGGTATTAACTGTCACCTTTAAGCAGGTATAACGCACTTGTTGAGAGAGAGAGAGAGAGAGAGAGAGAGAGAGAGAGAGAGAGAGAGAGAGAGAGAGAGAGAGAGAGAGAGAGAGAGAGAGAGAGAGAGAGAGAGAGAGAGAGAGAGAGAAGGAGAGAGAGAGAGAGGAGAGAGAGAAAGGAGAGAATGAGAGAAAGAGAGAAAGAGAGAAAGAGATATTATCTTCATCTCAAGATTATCATTAGTTACACTAACACACGCACACTGAGGAAGTATAGAGTAGTGAGGGAAAAAACTTTTGTGTTGTGCTGTGTTGTGTTGTGGTGTGTTGTGATCTGATGTGCTGTGTTATGATGCGATGTGCTGTGTTGTGTTGAGGGTTGGAGGCAGCTGCAGTGAGAGTGACCTGAGAGGTATTCTGGCAGGGGAAAAGCAAAATGCTTTACAAAAAGCAGCAACTTCCGTGATGCCTGAGCTTGAGGGAGCAAGTCGGAGGGAAGGAAGGAAGGAAGGAAGGCAAGAATATACTAGATGTTCGCAGTTACAATCTTAACGTTCTCAATATACACATCTCATTGTACCTCTATCTTAAAACATTAAATAATTATATATATGTATATGCAATAAGATCACAGTAAACAGGTGATTTCAGAATATGCAAAACAACCACTCTGAAAGAATAGAGAAATTCCAAGCGCTTTCGTGACTACTCACATTATCAAGGAACAATGTTCCTTGATAATGTGAGTAGTCACGAAAGCGCTTGGAATTTCTCTATTCTTTCAGAGTGGTTGTTTTGCATATATGTGTGTATATATATATATATATATATATATATATATATATATATATATATATATATATATATATATATATATATATATATATATATATATATATTCCTTAACAGCTCATGATCTGTGACATCATAATGACATTACCATAAATCAATAACTCAAGAATTATATTTATTTATTTGTGTATTTTTTATATACATTTTTAAGTAGATTTTTTCCAAAAAATAAATTCAAATACCAATTTATTCTTTACGTTTTGAGGACAAACAGAAGTTACATAGGGGAATAACGAGGCCAAAACTGTTGTTGTTGTTGAAGTTAGTGCCAGGTCGCTGCTTTAATGTTTTGATGGATAAAAATATGAAATTATGCGTGAAGACCATGACTGACAGAGCAGCAGACAGCTTCCCACTGTCTACCATGACTGACAGAGCAGCAGACAACGTCCCACTGTCTACCATGACTGACAGAGCAGCAGACAGCTTCCCACTGTCTACCATGACTGACAGAGCAGCAGACAACGTCCCACTGTCTACCATGACTGACAGAGCAGCAGACAGCTTCCCACTGTCTACCATGACTGACAGAGCAGCAGACAACGTCCCACTGTCTACCATGACTGACAGAGCAGCAGACAGCTTCCCACTGTCTACCATGACTGACAGAGCAGCAGACAGCTTCCCACTGTCTACCATGACTGACAGAGCAGCAGACAACGTCCCACTGTCTACCATGACTGACAGAGCAGCAGACAGCTTCCCACTGTCTACCATGACTGACAGAGCAGCAGACAGCTTCCCACTGTCTACCATGACTGACAGAGCAGCAGACAACGTCCCACTGTCTACCATGACTGACAGAGCAGCAGACAGCTTCCCACTGTCTACCATGACTGACAGAGCAGCAGACAGCTTCCCACTGTCTACCATGACTGACAGAGCAGCAGACAACGTCCCACTGTCTACCATGACTGACAGAGTAGCAGACAGCTTCCCACTGTCTACCATGACTGACAGAGCAGCAGACAACGCCCCACTGTCTACCATGACTGACAGAGCAGCAGACAGCTTCCCACTGTCTACCATGACTGACAGAGCAGCAGACAGCTTCCCACTGTCTACCATGACTGACAGAGCAGCAGACAGCTTCCCAATGTCTACCATGACTGACAGAGTAGCAGACAGCTTCCCACTGTCTACCATGACTGACAGAGCAGCAGACAACTTCCCACTGTCTACCATGACTGACAGAGCAGCAGACAGCTTCCCACTGTCTACCATGACTGGCAGAGCAGCAGACAGCTTCCCACTGTCTACCATGACTGACAGAGCAGCAGACAACTTCCCACTGTCTACCATGACTGACAGAGCAGCAGACAGCTTCCCAATGTCTACCATGACTGACAGAGTAGCAGACAGCTTCCCACTGTCTACCATGACTGACAGAGCAGCAGACAACTTCCCAATGTCTACCATGACTGACAGAGTAGCAGACAGCTTCCCACTGTCTACCATGACTGACAGAGCAGCAGACAACTTCCCACTGTCTACCATGACTGACAGAGCAGCAGACAGCTTCTCACTGTCTACCATGACTGGCAGAGCAGCAGACAGCTTCCCACTGTCTACCATGACTGACAGAGCAGCAGACAGCTTCCCACTGTCTACCATGACTGACAGAGCAGCAGACAGCTTCCCACTGTCTACCATGACTGACAGAGCAGCAGACAACTTCCCACTGTCTACCATGACTGACAGAGCAGCAGACAGCTTCCCACTGTCTACCATGACTGGCAGAGCAGCAGACAGCTTCCCACTGTCTACCATGACTGACAGAGCAGCAGACAACTTCCCACTGTCTACCATGACTGACAGAGCAGCAGACAGCTTCCCAATGTCTACCATGACTGACAGAGTAGCAGACAGCTTCCCACTGTCTACCATGACTGACAGAGCAGCAGACAACTTCCCAATGTCTACCATGACTGACAGAGTAGCAGACAGCTTCCCACTGTCTACCATGACTGACAGAGCAGCAGACAACTTCCCACTGTCTACCATGACTGACAGAGCAGCAGACAGCTTCTCACTGTCTACCATGACTGGCAGAGCAGCAGACAGCTTCCCACTGTCTACCATGACTGACAGAGCAGCAGACAGCTTCCCACTGTCTACCATGACTGACAGAGCAGCAGACAGCTTCCCACTGTCTACCATGACTGGCAGAGCAGCAGACAGCTTTCCACTGTCTACCATGACTGACAGAGCAGCAGACAGCTTCCCACTGTCTACCATGACTGACAGAGCAGCAGACAGCTTCCCACTGTCTACCATGACTGACAGAGCAGCAGACAGCTTCCCACTGTCTACCATGACTGACATAGCAGCAGACAGCTTCCCACTGTCTACCATGACTGACAGAGCAGCAGACAGCTTCCCACTGTCTACCATGACTGACAGAGCAGCAAACAGCTTCCCACTGTCTACCATGACTGATAGAGCAGCAGACAGCTTCCCACTGTCTACCATGACTGACAGAGCAGCAAACAGCTTCCCATTGTCTACCATGACTGACAGCAGCAGACAGCTTCCCACTGCCTACCATGACTGACAGAGCAGCAGACAGCTTCCCACTGTCTACCATGACTGACAGAGTAGCAAACAGCTTCCCACTGTCTACCATGACTGACAGAACAGCAGACAGCTTCCCACTGTCTACCATGACTGGCAGAGCAGCAGACAGCTTTAAACTGTCTACCATGACTGACAGAGCAGCAGACAGCTTCCCACTGCCTACCATGACTTACAGCAGCAGACAGCTTCCCACTGCCTCTCATGACTTACAGCAGCAGGCAGCTTCCCACTGTCTACCATGACTGACAGAGCAGTAGACAGCTTCCCACTGCCTACCATGACTGACAGAGCAGCAGACAGCTTCACACTGCCTACCATGACTGACAGAGCAGGAGACAGCTTCCCACTGCCTACTATGACTGACAGAGCAGCAGACAGCTTCCCACTGCCTACTATGACTGACAGAGCAGCAGACAGCTTCCCACTGCCTACTATGACTGACAGAGCAGTAGACAGCTTCCCACTGCCTACTATGACTGACAGAGCAGCAGACAGCTTCCCACTGCCTACCATGACTGACAGAGCAGCAGAAAGCTTCCCACTGCCTACCATGACTGACAGAGCAACAGAAAGCTTCCCACTGTCTACCATGACTGACAGAGCAGCAGAAAGCTTCCCACTGTCTACCATGACTGACAGCAGCAGAAAGCTTCCCAATGTCTACCATGACTGACAGAGCAGCAGAAAGCCTCCCACTGTCTACCATGACTGACAGAGCAGCAGAAAGCTTTCCTCACCACACTTACCACTCCTACTCTTGACTTCTGTAATCTTCTGACGTAATCTCAAACCTTACCATGTCTCAGCACCTCAGCATATCTCAGCACCTCATCCCATATCCATACTCTTTTGGTACTTCTCAACACATCTCAGTATTCATCGACACAACAGCAGATCTCATGTCACTCATTTTCAACACGAAATAAGACAAGAAAGTACCTTCATATATAAGGTGAATTGCCAACACACGTTAATAAGACGTAAAGTCACAGCCGAGTTGGAAAAATGCACTAAACAGTTCCTCACAGATGCACACAGTATTGTGAACAAAACTAGAAGTTGTGGTACCTTAAACCTTCTCACCCTGAACCAGCAAAACTGTATAGCTTCCTTAAGACTTAAAAACTGAACATTTCTATGAAAGCATCAGTATATGTTGTTAGCTGTTCTCCACACAGCCAGGCAGATACTGTAGCCAAGGACATGTCCATACTGCTAGACACAATCAACAATGCTCACCTTTCAACTTTCTGGTGACCTACTCAACAGAGTTAGAAACTCAACATAGACTAAACAAGAAACTCGGGAGCCTTGACGTATCATCACTCTGTGAAATAAGTTATCATACACCAGGCTATAGATTTACTCCAAACAGAACCAAGACCAGTTCAAGCAGTGCAAAAATTGCCACTACTTCTGGTTTAACATCTGTTACAGACAGAAGATCGACATGGCAATGAGGTGTCCCATAAGTGACGTATTTGCAAACCTCTATAACCTTAAGAGTCCTCGGAGGAGACAGAACATTTCTCCAACAAAATTCCGTCAATGCCTCACCTGGCTGCGCTGTTTGTGACATCCTCGTAACTATGCATATAAGATACACCCTTATACTAAGTAACCGTTTTAATTCTGCTGAACCTTCCACTCAATCAACTGTCGAAGACGGTAGACCTTCTGTCTTAGACAGGCTTGAGGCAGTATGAAGCTAATTACGCTATCAACATGTTAACAACATAAAAGACTGGTAAATTAAAATCCACTACATTACAGCAGACAGATAAGTAGGAAGTGATGAAGAAAGAGGTGGAGGGGGAGGAGGAGGAGCAGCAGGAGGAGGAAGAATAGGTGGAAGAGGAAGAAGAGGTGGAAGAGGAAGAAGAGATAAATGAGGTGGTGTTGGATATGAATCTTAAAAAGGAAGAATGTACATTCACACTCACCACCAACATACTTCACAGTCACCAATAACATACTTCACAGTCACCACCAACATACTTCACAGTCACCACCAACATACTTCACAGTCACCACCAACATACTTCACAGTCACCACCAACATACTTCACAGTCACCACCAACATACTTCAGTCACCACCAACATACTTCACAGTCACCACCAACATATTTCACTCTCTACCAACATATTTCAGTCACCACCAACACACATCACAGTTACTATCAACACACTTCACAGTCACTACCAACATGCTTCACAGTCACCACCAACACACTTCACAGTCACCACCAACACATTTCACAGTCTCTACCAACATACTTCACAGTCACCACCAACACACTTCACAGTCACTACCAACACACTTCACAGTTACTATCAACACACTTCACAGTCACCACCAACATACTTCACAGCCACCACCAACACACTTCACAGTCACCACCAACACATTTCACAGTCTCTACCAACATACTTCACAGTCACCACCAACACACTTCACAGTCACTACCAACACACTTCACAGTTACTATCAACACACTTCACAGTCACCACCAACACACTTCACAGTCACTACCAACACACTTCACAGTCACTACCAACACACTTCAGAGTTACTGTCAACACACTTCACAGTCACTACCAACATGCTTCACAGTCACCACCAACACACTTCACAGTCTCTACCAACATACTTCACAGTCACCACCAACACACTTCACAGTCACCACCAACACACTTCACAGTCACTACCAACACACTTCACAGTTACTATCAACACACTTCACAGTCACCACCAACACACTTCACAGTCACCACCAACACACTTCACAGTCACTACCAACACACTTCACAGTTACTATCAACACACTTCACAGTCACCACCAACACACTTCACAGTCACTACCAACACACTTCACAGTCACTACCAACACACTTCACAATCTCTACCAATACACTTCACAGTCACCACCAACACACTTCACAGTCTCTACCAACACACTTCACAGTCATCACCAACACACTTCACAGTCACTACCAACACACTTCACAGTCACTACCAACACACTTCACAGTCACTACCAATACACTTCACAGTCACCACCAACACATTTCACAGTCACCACCAACACACTTCACAGTCACTACCAACACACTTCACAGTCACCACCAACACACTTCACAGTCACCACCAACACACTTCACAGCCACCACCAACACACTTCACAGTCACTACCAACACACTTCACAGTCACCACCAACACACTTCACAGTCACTACCAACACACTTCACAGTCACTACCAACATGCTTCACAGTCACCACCAACACACTTCACAGTCACCACCAACACACTTCACAGTCACTACCAACATACTTCACAGTCACCACCAACACACTTCACAGTCACCACCAACACACTTCACAGTCACTACCAACACATTTTATAGTCACCATCAACACATTTCACAGCCACCACCAACACACTTCACAGTCACTACCAACACACGTCACAGTCCCCTCCTTCACCACAAGACCAAAACAGGGTTAGACTAAGGAAGGAATGTGTAAATGATGGATACGAAGGATTGGCAGGGAGCATCAGGGTGGGCAGGTTGGGCAGGGTTTACCAGGGTAGGTAGGGTGTGCCAGGGTGTGCCAGGTATGCCAGGATGAGATGGGTTAGTGCAATTGAGTGAGGGGTAAAGTGAGTGGTGAGAGATGAAAGAGGATGAGTGAGGCAGTCAGTAGATTATATCAACACAGGAGAGGAGTGCTTGACGTGTGTACACTCTCACATAGACGCCAGCACTCTCTCGTCACACCCGATACTGTGTCAACACCACTTTACCAGAGATGGTGGTGTGTACTGGGGTAGGTGTCATGTGTGGTGGTATATTGGTGGTGTGTGGTGGGATGGTACTGGCGTGTGTGATACTGTATGGTAGGGTGGTACTGGCGTGTGTGGTAGTGTATGGTGGGGTGGTACTGGCGTGTGTGGTAGTGTATGGTAGGGTGGTACTAGCGTGTGTGGTTGAGTGTGGTGGGGTGGTACTGGCGTGTGTGGTGGTGTATGGTGGGGGTGGTACTGGCGTGTGTGGTAGTGTATGGAGGGGGTGGTACTGGCGTGTGTGGTAGTGTATGGTGGAGTGGTACTGGCGTGTGTGATACTGTATGGTAGGGTGGTACTGGCGTGTGTGGTAGTGTATGGTGGGGTGGTACTGGCGTGTGTGGTAGTGTATGGTAGGGTGGTACTAGCGTGTGTGGTGGTGTATGGTGGGGTGGTACTGGCGTGTGTGGTGGTGTATGGTGGGGGTGGTACTGGCGTGTGTGGTAGTGTATGGTGGGGGTGGTACTGGCGTGTGTGGTGGTGTATGGTGGGGTGACACTGGCGTGTGTGGTGGTGTATGGTGGGGTTTTACTGGCGTGTGTGGTAGTGAATGGTGGGGGTGGTACTGGCGTGTGTGGTAGTGTATGGTGGGGGTGGTACTGGCGTGTGTGGTGTATGGTGGGGTGACACTGGCGTGTGTGGTGGTGTATGGTGGGGTGGTACTGGCGTGTGTGGTAGTGAATGGTGGGGGTGGTACTGGCGTGTGTGGTAGTGTATGGTGGGGGTGGTACTGGCGTGTGTGGTGTGTATGGTGGGGGTGGTACTGGCGTGTGTGGTAGTGTATGGTGGGGATGGTACTGGCGTGTGTGGTAGTGTATGGTGGGGGTGGTACTGGCGTGTGTGGTAGTGTATGGTAGGGTGGTGCTAGCCTGCGTGGTGGTGTGGTGGGGTGGTACTGGCGTGTGTGGTGGTGTATGCTGGGGGTGGTACTGGCGTGTGTGGTTGTGTATGGTGGGGGTGGTACTGGCGTGTGTGGTGGTGTATGGTGGGGTGGCACTGGCGTGTGTGGTGGTGTATGGTGGGGAGGTACTGGCGTGTGTGGTGGTGTATGGTGGGGTGGTACTGGCGTATGTGGTAGCGTATGGTGGGGTGGTACTGGCGTGTGTGGTAGTGTATGGTAGGATGGTACTAGCGTGTGTGGTGGTGTATGGTGGGGTGGTACTGGCGTGTGTGGTGGTGTATGGTGGGGGTGGTACTGGCGTGTGTGGTAGTGTATGGTGGGCTGGTACTTGAGTGTGGGGCGGTGTATGGTGGGGGTGTTACTAGCGTGTGTGGTGATGGTGGGGTGTTACTGGCGTGTGGGGTGGTGTATGGTGGGGGTGGTACTGGCGTGTGTAGTGGTGTATGGTGGGGGTGGTACTGGCGTGTGTGGTAGTGTATGGTGTGGGTGGTACTGGCGTGTGTGGTGGTGTATGGTGGGGAGGTGCTGGCGTGTGTGGTGGTGTATGGTGGGGTGGTACTGGCGTATGTGGTAGCGTATGGTGGGGTGGTACTGGCGTGTGTGGTAGTGTATGGTAGGATGGTACTAGCGTGTGTGGTGGTGTATGGTGGGGTGGTACTGGCGTGTGTGGTGGTGTATGGTGGGGGTGGTACTGGCGTGTGTGGTAGTGTATGGTGGGCTGGTACTTGAGTGTGGGGCGGTGTATGGTGGGGGTGTTACTAGCGTGTGTTGTGATGGTGGGGTGTTACTGGCGTGTGGGGTGGTGTATGGTGGGGGTGGTACTGGCGTGTGTAGTGGTGTATGGTGGGGGTGGTACTGGCGTGTGTGGTAGTGTATGGTGTGGGTGGTACTGGCGTGTGTGGTGGTGTATGGTGGGGTGGTACTGGCGTGTGTGGTGGTGTATGGTGGGGTGGTACTGGCATGTGTGGTAGTGTATGGTGGGGGTGGTACTGGCGTGTGTGGTGTATGGTGGGGTGACACTGGCGTGTGTGGTGGTGTATGGTGGGGTGGTACTGGCGTGTGTGGTAGTGAATGGTGGGGGTGGTACTGGCGTGTGTGGTAGTGTATGGTGGGGGTGGTACTGGCGTGTGTGGTGGTGTATGGTGGGGGTGGTACTGGCGTGTGTGGTAGTGTATGGTGGGGATGGTACTGGCGTGTGTGGTAGTGTATGGTGGGGGTGGTACTGGCGTGTGTGGTAGTGTATGGTAGGGTGGTGCTAGCCTGCGTGGTGGTGTGGTGGGGTGGTACTGGCGTGTGTGGTGGTGTATGCTGGGGGTGGTACTGGCGTGTGTGGTTGTGTATGGTGGGGGTGGTACTGGCGTGTGTGGTGGTGTATGGTGGGGGGCACTGGCACTGGCGTGTGTGGTGGTGTATGGTGTGGGGAGGTACTGGCGTGTGTGGTGGTGTATGGTGGGGTGGTACTGGCGTATGTGGTAGCGTATGGTGGGGTGGTACTGGCGTGTGTGGTAGTGTATGGTAGGATGGTACTAGCGTGTGTGGTGGTGTATGGTGGGGGTGGTACTGGCGTGTGTGGTGGTGTATGGTGGGGGTGGTACTGGCGTGTGTGGTAGTGTATGGTGGGCTGGTACTTGAGTGTGGGGCGGTGTATGGTGGGGGTGTTACTAGCGTGTGTGGTGATGGTGGGGTGTTACTGGCGTGTGGGGTGGTGTATGGTGGGGGTGGTACTGGCGTGTGTAGTGGTGTATGGTGGGGGTGGTACTGGCGTGTGTGGTAGTGTATGGTGTGGGTGGTACTGGCGTGTGTGGTGGTGTATGGTGGGGTGGTACTGGCGTGTGTGGTGGTGTATGGTGGGGTGGTACTGGCATGTGTGGTAGTGTATGGTGGAGGTAGTACTGGCGTGTGTGGTAGTGTATGGTGGGGGTGGTACTAGCGTGTGTGGTAGTGTATAGTAGGGTGGTACTAGCGCGTATGGTGGTGTATGGTGGGGGTGGTACTGGCGTGTGTGGTGGTGTATGGTGGGCTGGTACTGGAGTGTGGGGCGGTGTATGGTGGGGGTGGTACTAGCATGTGTAGTGATGGTGGGGTGGTACTGGCGTGTGGGGTGGTTTATGGTGGGGGTGGGACTGGCGTGTGTAGTGGTGTATGGTGGGGTGGTACTAGAATATGTGGTGGTGTATGGTGGGGGTGGTACTGGAGTGTGTGGTGGTGTATGGTGGGGGTGGCTTGTGTAGTGGTGTATGACTGGGTGGTACTGGCATGTGTGGTGTGTGGTGGGGTGGTACTGGCATGTGGGGTGGTTTATGGTGGGGTGATACTGGCGTGTGTGGTGGTGTATGGTTGTGTGGTTCTGGCATGTGTGTGGTGGTGTATGGTTGGTGTAGACGCCTGTACTGTCTGCACAGACAGCCTATGCTGTCTGCCAGCTTAGTTCATATTTCGCGCCACTCAGATGCTGCCCTCTGTAGCCAGGCCTCTCGGTGGGCACGCCAGCCTGCCGGCCCTTGCCACGCTCTCACTCACACAGTGGCCTAGCAGGAAGACACAAGGCCTACTCCTAGCTCTCTCTCGTGGCATGGCCCTCCCGGGCCATGGGCACAACACACAAGCCTGTGTACCCACCACGACTTAACAATAAAGTAAGAAGCCTCAGAAGAAGTATATCATTTAACCACCCACTTTCAGCCCTATCAAACAAACCCATTAAACATTGGTGGCAATGGTGGGATCAGCAGTTGTGTTTGCCCAGAGAGAGGAAGGAAGAGGTATGAAGCCATCTTCACTTTATCACCCTATACAAGAAGCATCCGTCTCTCAACGAGTTATCCTGATGTCGTGTCTGCAAGTTTCAGCATCCAGACACAGGTACAAGCAGGATCCAGCCGAAATTTACCGAATTTCTTCGAGAATTGTGAGTGGCGTCCCAGTGACCCCACCCTACAGCGTCCCACGCTGTTTCTCAAGTCACGTGTTCAGCGTCACTTGTATGTTGCTGTTGTTGTTCAGCTCAGCAGAGCTGTTTCAATAAGCCAGAGGTGAGTTTCGTGGCGATTTCTGCGTCCAGTGTGAGTTCTCCACGTGTTTGTGGGAGGAGGAAGTGGCAGCTCCTTGCCTCGCCCTGCTGTACTCTCACATCTCACCAGCCTACCATACACTCACCACTGCTCACTCCCTCTGCTGTGTTTTCTGCTGTTTTTCGTGTGATTCATTGCCAGAGCTGTGTATCCAAGTGCCCGAGGCCACTCGAAGCTATGTGGATCAGCAAGCCACGCAGATCAGCATGCCACGTAGATCACGACACCACGTGGATCCCGACGCCACGTGGGTGTGGGTGATGTCACGTGGATCTACAAACCATGTGAGTTACCAAGCCAGATGTCCCAGGCCTCATGCTGTGGTCTGCTGCCTGCATCACATTGACGTCACCGACGATACTGCTCGACTTCATGACGTCACGATGTCTGCTGACGTCACCTCACGATGTCTGCCTGACGTCACCTCGAGATGTCTGCTGACGTCACAGTGCTGCTGACGTCACCTCGCGACATCACGCCTGACATCACATGATGTCACATCGAGTGTTTCTAGTAATTATTTCAGTATTGTCGAGAAGATTGAGAGAAAATATATGTCGTGTGTTAATTAATTCCTCTCAGTCAGTGTTCTCACATGTTAGTGTACTGCGGGTGTGTGTAGTTTCCGTGTGTCCAGTGAGGTCTGAGCCAGACCTGAGTAGCACCACTGTGCTAAATCACCCGTGTGACCAGTGCGTTTGACAGCATCAGCCCCTGAGTGACCGAGCCCTCTTGTACAGAAAGCTTTTATGCTCGTCGCTCGTGATGTTCTGCAGAATCGTACCTGCTACGATTCCCATCGAGATTTGTTTCATTTCACCTCCAGACCGTCAGAGTGCAGTTATATGTAGAGAAACAAGTCTGGGGATGTTTAGACTAACCTCTGCTATAACTCCAACTGCCGAGAGAATGACACTCGCCAAGCCGCAGTTAGCCACTGTCGGCAGGCGCTGTGTCAGCCTCGTGTCACAAGCTTCAGTGAGCAGCCTGCACAAAGATGATGTCACTTTGACTGCTAGCTCGCTCACTGCAGTCTGGTGTATGATGTTACGACTCCCAGATGTTTCGCCCAGTCGTCTCTGCCACGGCTTGCTCCACAACTCATTCCACGCTCGCCGGCAGTGACAGCCCAGTGACAGTACCAGTCTAGAAGTGTCCTCCTGAGTCGCTTGCCAGAAGTCCTGCCCAGTTGCCGAGTTTTGTCGACGCCTCACTCGAGGGCACCAGCATGTGCCCCAGGTTGAGTGAAACCTGCAGCGACTCCTACGATGACTGCTTCACCGTTCCAGAGGAGACCGTATCCTGTTATGCTACAGCTCAGCCGCAGCGATGTCTCCTGTGTTGCAGTATCTGTCCAGACGCAGGAGGGCGTGCAGTGATGCCCTTCGACGCTCACTGTCTATGACCATGATGTTTAGCACACCCTACATGTTTTTTTCTTCCCTCCCTGTAAGAAGTTTTTTTTTTCCATGTTCATATGTATATATATGTTTTTATTTTGTGTTCTGTGCCCTGTGCCTACGAGAGAGAGACCGAGTTCCTTTTACCACCAGTATTGTCGCGTTGGGACGACGCGCGGTAGGTGGCCGAGCGTATGTAGACAGCCTGTACTGTCTGCACAGACAGCCTATGCTGTCTGCCAGCTTAGTTCATATTTTGCGCCACTCAGATGCTGCCCTTTTGTAGCCAGGCCTCTCGGTGGGCACGCCAGCCTGCTGGCCCTTGCCACGCTCTCACTCACACAGCGGGCTAGCAGGAAGACACAAGGCCTACTCCTAGCTCTCTCTCGTGGCATGGCCCTCCCGGGCCATGGGCACAACACACAACCCTGTGTACCCACCACGACTTAACAATAAAGTAAGAAGCCTCCGAAGAAGTATATCATTTAACCACCCACTTTCAGCCCTATCAAACAAACCCATTAAACATTGGGTGGTACTGGCGTGTGTGGTGGTGTATGGTTGGGTGGTACTGGTGGTGTGTGTGTGGTGGTGTATGGTTGGGTGGTACTGGCGTGTGTGGTGGTGTATGGTTGGGTGGTACTGGCATGTGTGTGGTGGTGTATGGTTGGGTGGTACTGGCATGTGTGTGGTGGTGTATGGTTGGGTGGTACTGGCGTGTGTGGTGGTGTATGGTTGGGTGGTACTGGTGTGTGTGTGGTGGTGTATGGTTGGGTGGTACTGGTGTGTGTGTGGTGGTGTATGGTTGGGTGGTACTGGTGTGTGTGTGGTGGTGTATGGTTGGGTGGTACTGGTGTGTGTGTGGTGGTGTATGGTTGGGTGGTACTGGCGTGTGTGGTGGTGCATGGTTGGGTGGTACTGGTGTGTGTGTGGTGGTGTATGGTTGGGTGGTACTGGTGTGTGTGTGGTGGTGTATGGTTGGGTGGTACTGGCGTGTGTGGTGGTGTATGGTTGGGTGGTACTGGCGTGTGTGGTGGTGTATGGTTGGGTGGTACTGGCATGTGTGTGGTGGTGTATGGTTGGGTGGTACTGGCATGTGTGTGGTGGTGTATGGTTGGGTGGTACTGGCGTGTGTGGTGGTGTATGGTTGGGTGGTACTGGCATGTGTGTGGTGGTGTATGGTTGGGTGGTACTGGCGTGTGTGTGGTGGTGTATGGTTGGGTGGTACTGGCGTGTGTGTGGTGGTGTATGGTTGGGTGGTACTGGCGTATGTGTGGCGGTGTATGGTTGGGTGGTACTGGCGTGTGTGGTGGTGTATGGTTGGGTGGTACTGGCGTGTGTGGTGGTGTATGGTTGGGTGGTACTGGCATGTGTGTGGTGGTGTATGGTTGGGTGGTACTGGCGTGTGTGGTGGTGTATGGTTGGGTGGTACTGGCGTGTGGTGGTGTATGGTTGGGTGGTACTGGCGTGTGTGGTGGTGTATGGTTGGGTGGTACTGGCGTGTGTGGTGGTGTATGGTTGGGTGGTACTGGCGTGTGTGGTGGTGTATGGTTGGGTGGTACTGGCGTGTGTGGTGGTGTATGGTTGGGTGGTACTGGCGTGTGTGGTGGTGTATGGTTGGGTGGTACTGGCGTGTGTGGTGGTGTATGGTTGGGTGGTACTGGCGTGTGTGGTGGTGTATGGTTGGGTGGTACTGGCGTGTGTGTGGTGGTGTATGGTTGGGTGGTACTTACGTGTGTGTGGTGGTGTACGGTTGGGTGGTACTGGCGTGTGTGTGGTGGTGTATGGTTGGGTGGTACTGGCGTGTGTGTGGTGGTGTATGGTTGGGTGGTACTGGCGTGTGTGTGGTGGTGTATGGTTGGGTGGTACTGGCGTGTGTGGTGGTGTATGGTTGGGTGGTACTGGCGTGTGTGGTGGTGTATGGTTGGGTGGTACTGGCGTGTGTGGTGGTGTATGGTTGGGTGGTACTGGCGTGTGTGGTGGTGTATGGTTGGGTGGTACTGGCGTGTGTGGTGGTGTATGGTTGGGTGGTACTGGCGTGTGTGGTGGTGTATGGTTGGGTGGTACTGGCGTGTGTGGTGGTGTATGGTTGGGTGGTACTGGCGTGTGTGGTGGTCGTGATGAAGACAAGTACCTCTGTGATGTTGTTCCACCAGGTGGTGCTAAGCTATACCTTTGTATAGTAATAGCTCAACCAAAAGAGGAAATAAAGCAGATAAATTAATATATATATATATATATATATATATATATATATATATATATATATATATATATATATATATATATATATATATATATATATATATATATATACTGTTCATATATATTCCCAACATCAGAATTTATATAAATCATTTACATACATACAGAATTGAACACAAATTAGCCACATTAATGAACAGAGTTCGAGAGAGTAATGGACTAAGAACACTCTCGGCTACAACAGTTTAGACACTCATAAAGAATTACGAGAGGCTGTCTGTATGATGTGAGTCAACGAAAGACAGGAAAACTCTGGCTGAGTGTTCTACAACCAAGGTAATTTCACCAGCCAACTCGCCCTCACTTTGAAACATCTAAATGCCTGAGCACCACGGCTAACTAGACCGATCTACAGTGGTCGAATCATCGCTAGCTGGCTCCGGCTACCTGTACTTTTAGCTGGTTGGGATGATATGCAAGTGGCTTATGAAGAACACCCGCCACTGCACTAAGTGCTCACCACAGTAATAGATGGTGGTGGTGTGTGGTGGGAAAGGTAGTGATGGTGTTCTTCTATGCTCCTCTACTCACCCACCCACCTACTAACCCACTACCAAACACTCACAGTCTCATCCACCACCCCACTCACCCACCCCAGTAAGCTCTCAGCTCTCTGAGCCGGAGGTTCCCTTGACGATACCTCTCACAATCCTCCATTTCCGTTTTGAGTCATTCATTCTTTACTTGCCGTCGCTGCTCCTGGGCACACTCGCAGCATATATAAGTCTGCTTTCACTCTTCCCTCAAAGGAATCCAGCACCCTTTCTGTCCCTGCCTGTCCAGATCGCCCCGCTCTTAAACCCCTTCTCTCTAAGATTAAATTTCCGGGGCTCCCAGTTTAACTTGTGCGAGAGAAGAGGGTGGTGGAGTCCACTGGTCCAAAGGGAATAATTCTCAGACTTTCTCTTCTCTTGCTTCACCTTCACTATATTTTTTCCGCTTCTCATGTATCGTCTCTTCCTTTTCCAAGAACTGTTGTTGTTGGTATTTTCCTTCCCCAGCTCTCCTTCCCTCTCCTACCTTGCCTCTCCTTATATTTGAATGCCGGCCTGTTTTTCAAGGAAATTCACTTTTTTTGACTGAGTGTACCCGTGGACCCACCCTCGGGCAGTGTAACTCTCTTTACTATTCCTTGCCTTCCTTTACCTTTCTTGCCTCTCTTTATTTTCTTCCTTGTCTTTTTTTCCTCTCCACCTTCTTCGCCTCAAATATTCTTCAGTGGGAAAATCGTCCTCAGGTACTCACCAGTGGAGAAGCTCTTCTCAGGTACTCACAGTGGAGAGGTTCTTTTCAGGTACTCACCAGTGGAGAAGCTCTTCTCAGGTACTCACCATTGAGAAAGTCGTTCTCTGGTACTCACCAGTGGGAAGGTCGTCCTCTAGTACTCACCAGTGGGAAGGTCGTCCTCTAGTACTCACCAGTGGGAAGGTCGTCCTCTAGTACTCACCAGTGGGAAGGTCGTCCTCTAGTACTCACCAGTGGGAAGGTCGTCCTCTAGTACTCACCAGTGGGAAGGTCGTCCTCTAGTACTCACCAGTGGGAAGGTCGTCCTCTAGTACTCACCAGTGGGAAGGTCGTCCTCTAGTACTCACCAGTGGGAAGGTCGTCCTCGTCGTCTGTGAAGTCCGAGGTCTGACCCACCACTGGCAACACCTGCACCGTCGTCATGGCAGCGTCCGGACTCAAACCGTCCGTCATAGCGTACTGCAGCGGCCCGTCGTAACCTGACAGAGAGAACACCTTTGTTGTGGGTGGTCGTAACAGAGAAAATATTATTGTTGTGGGTAGTTATAACAGACAGAACACCAGTGTTGTGGGTAGCTATAACAGAGAGGACACCATTGTTGTGGGTCGTTATAACCATCGTTGTGGGTGGTCATAACAGAGAGAACACCATTAGTGTTGGTCATAATATGAACAACTACCACCATATTCAACTCAGTCTTACAAAGTGTATTTCCAGTGTTCAATCACACACACACACACACACACACACACACACACACACACACACACACACACACACACACACATCTGTCTACTCTACCCACCGAAGACAGGGGTCCCAGGCTACCAAACACCTACCAACTCGCCACTACTTGAAGAAGAAGCTGTAACCACACACTTCACAGTGTAACACACTTCTTTAAATTAATCTATGGAAGTCTGAAGGTTGAAATTGTGATCTGTAATAGTAATTTCATCCTATAATTTTAACTGCACGTTAATGTATGTTCTGACGTATTTGAAATATATTACGTCTCGTGTTTTCCATTGTTTTTCACGTCATTAGTGTTGAAGCCGTGTGAGTCGTTCAACCCAGAGACTGGTTTAGGCTTGATCCTCCGGCCGCTAATTGAGGATCTGTCGCTCGTTAGTCAGGCTGCTGGCAACTGTCAGATTTTCTCATTGATTCAGTCATCGCTTCTACATTGCAGCCAGGATGAAGACATCAGTGTTAGTTAGAACCAGGATGGAGACATCAGTGTTAGAACCAGGATGGAGACATCAGTGTTAGAACCAGGATGGAGACATCAGTGTTAGAACCAGGATGGAGACATCAGTGTTAGAACCAGGATGGAGACATCATTGTTAGTTAGAACCAGGATGGAGACATCATTGTTAGTTAGAACCAGGATGGAGAAATCATTGTTAGTCAGAACCAGGATGGAGACATCAGTGTTAGTCAGAACCAGGATGGAGACATCAGTGTTAGTCAGAACCAGGATGGAGACATCAGTGTTATTCAGAGTCAGGATGAAGGCATCAGTGTCAGTCAGGGCCAAGATGAAGGCATCAGTGTCAGTCAGACGAAGTATATCCACCATCCTCTCCCTTCCTCTTCGTCTTTCTCCTCTCCTCTTCCCTCCTTCCTTGCCTCATCATTTCACTCCTCCCACCCACTCACCCAAATAATTATCTCTTTTATCGACATCTTTTGTGTTCAAGGTGATGCAATTAAAAACTGAAGAGAAATTAATAGCTGTGAGGCACAAGAGATGCCAGTATACTATTAGTAGTGGCAGGTAATAATGGTGGCAGCAGGTGGAACTGGGTAGTGGCGGCCAAGGTTGATGACAGATGGGATTTATTAAATGTTGGTAACTGATAATGGTATCAGCAGGTGGTAGAGAATGATGACAGCTAAGGTTGGTAGTTGATACTCAGTCACATCTCCTTACATGTGACCAGGTCACAGCCCAATCACACCTGTATTAGTCCCATACACCAGTCCTCCACACCTGCTTCCTATACCTGCCCCACACCTCATCACATCTGTCCCCCCACACCTGCTCACCTTGTCACCTGACCTGCCTAGCACCTCGACTCTCACAAGAGACAATGTGTTTTTCCCATGCAAACTTTACCTCAGTTTGGTGTTCTTTTACACATTCGTTTGTTTTCTTCAGCAATTCGTAATTACAAGAAAGGTCTGTTTGTAAAAGTGTTTTCATTTTTTCTTCTATTTCCAGCAGTAGCTCAGAGGTAATGAGACCAACACTGAAAACAACAAAGAAATTATTGAAATGCTAAGGTGACACTTCGACTCTTTGGTCGGTGAGCCATTAATCAGACTAAAGATTGGCAACCTAAATAAACATACACAAAGGGCTGAGTTCGAACCCCATTAAGAAGCAGTCTTGAAATTAGCAGGCCAGTGTTCTAAGCTCTGTACCATTCTAACCAAATAAGATTAACCCAACTGTGACGACAATTACAGGTTTCTAACAGGTGAAGTGCATACCAGCGATTTCGTGAGTCACTGATGAGGGCAAATGTGAAGAATGTACAGAGAAATTACACTCCTCATATAGACTTAAATTACTGGGAACGCCTGAAGTCCCTCGAACTGTAAGTCCCGGAACATAGACGAGAAAGATACAGAACTTACACCTGGAAAATTTTGGAAGGATTGGTCCTAAATCAGCAAGAGGCTCGTCATACCGTGCAAAATACACACAGTGAAAAGAAGAGGCACCATGTTGAGCTACCTCAACACCCTCCCTTCATACATAAGTGTGCGGTCAGCGCCAAGTCTGATTTATTAGACTGTTAATCAGGTGTAGTCTAGGACCGAGCAGCGAGGGCAGACACCCTATAACTGATAACAGCTAAACAATGTGATAATACATAACTCCGTCGTTAATATTTTAATTTTGTAATAAGAGTAAGTTATTATTTTCACAGTTCAGTTTACTACCAATACTCTCCACTTTTTACATTGTTTATCGTGATAAAAATCTCAGAAATATTAGAGTTCATAGGTGTTATAAGATAGTGGTTTCCTTAAGATAACTGTGACTCCAAGATAGTGGTTTCCTTAAGATAACTGTGACTCCAGTTGTTCTGTATGAGTCACCTCCAGTTGTTCTGTATGAGTCACCTCCAGTTGTTCTGTATGAGTCACCTCCAGTTGTTGCTTTGTATGAGTCATACTCAAGACGAGTCACAGCATCACAACATAGACCAGCATGGACTAACATGGACCAACATGAACCAACATGAACCATGTACTATGGACCAACATCGACCATGAACCAACATGGACCATGGACCAACACGGACCAAGATGGACTATGGACCATGAACCAAAATGGACTAACATGGACCAACATGAGCCAACATGGATCAACAAGGACTAACATGCAACCTTCCAGGAGCTTTTTAATATGCAGGAAATGTTGCAGCTGGAAAATGAACTGAAAAAAAATTAAGTTGTCTAAAAATGTGTGTTCCTGCAGGGAGTTACTGACACCTGCCTGCTTGACCACCAGTTGTTTTTATCCACAGTATTTGCTTCTATATCGCTAACATTCGTTTATTTTATTATATATATAGCATTTGTTTGTGTACGTGATTCTATATTTAGTGACGACAGGAAGATGGACCAGTACTAAGGTCGAGGTGAGATAGAATTGTTAAAATCACAAACATAAGCGGACATAAACCTAGAATAAGAACTCAGCACCAAAAGTGACCAGCTCAACTACACACCAGGAACCTTCACTAACAACACTGTCATACTGTCAACACTGACCTAATGCAACTCTCTCTCTCTCTCACTGTCTTCTCTGTCTGTCTCTCTCTCTCTATCTGACCTGTTGACTTACTGACCCGCTGATGGCTGCTTCTTGATTATTCCTTCATAAATCTGACTCATCCGTTAGCTCATTAATGAAACATTTTTCTCGTTGCTGAGATGCTTTTTTTTTTGCTTGTTAGTTAGTTACCATTTGGTCCTAGGCACATGTCGATTAGACACTAGGCCTGTTGTATGTGCATGCGTGTGTATGTGTGTGTATGTGTGTGTGTGTGTGTGTGTGTGTGTGTGTGTGTGTGTGTGTGTGTGTGTGTGTTTGTGTGTGTGTACTCACCTATTTGTACTCACCTATTTGTGGTTGCAGGGGTCGAGTCACAGCTCCTGGCCCCGCCTCTTCGCTGATTGCTACTAGGTCCTCTCTCTCCCTGCCCCATGAGCTCTATCATACCTCGCCTTAAAACTATGTATGGTTCCTGCCTCCACCACATCACTTTCTAGGCTATTCCATGGCCTGACTACTCTATGACTGAAGAAATACTTCCTAACATCCCTTTGATTCATCTGAGTCTTCAACTTCCAATTGTGACCTCTTGTGTCTGTGTCCCATCTCTGGAACATCCCGTCTTTGTCCACCTCGTCTATTCCGCGCAGTATTTTATATGTCGTTATCATGTCTCCCCTGACCCTCCTGGCCTCCAGTGTCGTCAGGCCGATTTCCCTCAACCTTTCTTCATAGGACAATCCCCGTAGCTCTGGGACTAGTCTTGTTGCAAACCTTTGCACTTTCTCTAATTTCTTGACGTGCTTGACTAGGTGTGGATTCCAAACTGGTGCTGCATACTCCAGTATGGGCCTGACGTAGATGGTGTACAGAGTCTTAAACGAATCCTTACTGAGGTATCGGAACGCTATCCGTAGGTTTGCCAGGCGCCCGTATGCTGCAGCAGTTATCTGATTGATGTGCGCCTCAGGAGATATGCTCGGTGTTATACTCACCCCCAGATCTTTTTCCTTGAGTGAGGTTTGCAGTCTTTGGCCATCTAAACTATATTGTGTCTGCGGTCTTCTTTGCCCTTCCCCAATCTTCATGACTTTGCATTTGGCAGGGTTAAATTCAAGGAGCCAGTTGCTGGACCAGGCTTGTAGCCTGTCCAGATCTCTTTGTAGTCCTGCCTGATCCTCGTCCGATTCGATTCTTCTCATTAACTTCACATCGTCTGCAAACAAGGACACTTCTGAGTCTATCCCTTCCGTTATGTCGTTCACGTATACCAAGAACAGCACAGGTCCTAGGACTGACCCCTGTGGAACCCCGCTTGTCACAGGCGCCCACTCTGACACCTCGTCGCGTACCATGACTCGTTGTTGCCTCCCTGTCAGATATTCTCTGATCCAGTGCAGTGCCTTTCCTGTTATGTGTGCCTGGTCCTCTAGCTTTTGTGTGTGTGTGTGTGTATGTGTGTGTGTGTGTGTGTGTGTGTGTGTGTGTGTGTGTGTGTGTGTGTGTGTTAAGACTGTCTAGTAGGAGAGTAAATAAAGTGGTAAGTAGAACAATTAATATTGTCAAGTTAATTGAAGTTCCCTAGCATGGGCCAGTAGGCCCCCTGCAGTGCTTCAGTCTTATCTTCTAATGTCAGAAACAGAGACTTAGTACATGAAAGTTCAAACCTTCACCAATCCTTGTGCTCAAATTAATCTTTCCCCTCGCAAGTTCAACTTTATAATAATAATAATAATAATAATAATAATAATAATAATAATAATAATAATGATAATGTTAATAACATTAGCAAGAAATAATAATAATAATAATGTTAATAATTATAATAATAATTATAATAACAGCAATAACTATAATAATAATAGCAATAAAAACAATAAAAGCAGCAATAATAATAATAATAATAATAATAATAATAATGTTAATAATAATAGCAAGAAAATACTAATACTAATAATAATAATACTAATAATAATAATAATAATAATTATAATATAATTTCAATACTACTACTACTACTAATAATAATACAGTACTAGTGAGAGTGGTGTTGTTGGTACACGAGTCAGTGGTGATCAGCTGGTGTACGAGGCTTGACGATGTTTCTCTTCAAGTGTTTTACGTAAAATATGCGAATTATCTTGGATACCGGGAGCTGTGTTGTATATACTTAGGTGTTGCAGCCTCAGGAAGGCACCTGGACATCATAGAAGAGGTAAGTAGGTGTAAACTTGCTCAAATAACTGTCTTGAGTCAGTTATGTATATCCATACTTCTGGCGCCAAAAAAAGTTGAGTCCGTCGCCTCTAGTTTTCAAGTGTATATACTGTATTAAATGTGTATTTCTCAGATTATACACTGACAGGTGTGTATTTCTGTATACTGAGAAGCACAACTCGGCGTATATGAGTGTATATACAGCTGGTGTCTTCAGGGAAGCGCCATAATGCTATTTACAGGCAGATCAAAACGGATTTCCTTCTATTTTTCCCGCCGGTTAAGTTCTGATCCAAGGGAAATGGAGCTACCGTGCACGTGGCGCAAATTGAATTTCCTACCAATGTCCCAGGTATTGTATGAATCGTGATGGTTTAGCGCTTCCCCACGAATTTAACTTAATCGCCCATAAATCTATACAATCACTGACCAGGCGGGGTTCAAGCCCCGTCTGGTTAGTGATGTGTTTACAGTTACTACGATTTCGTGAATCATTACTTAAATAGAAATAAATAGATAATAAGATTGTGTGTAGCCTAGCAGGGAGAGGCTCAGATTGTGTGTAGCCTAGCAGGGAGAGGGTCAGATTGTGTGTAGCCTAGCAGGGAGAGGCTCAGATTGTGTGTAGCCTAGCAGGGAGAGGGTCAGATTGTGTGTAGCCTAGCAGGGAGAGGCTCAGATTGTGTGTAGCCTAGCAGGGAGAGGCTCAGATTGTGTGTAGCCTAGCAGGGAGAGGCTCAGATTGTGTGTAGCCTAGCAGGGAGAGGCTCAGATTGTGTGTAGCCTAGCAGGCAGAGGCTCAGATTGTGTGTAGCCTAGCAGGGAGAGGCTCAGATTGTGTGTAGCCTAGCAGGGAGAGGCTCAGATTGTGTGTAGCCTAGCAGGGAGAGGCTCAGATTGTGTGTAGCCTAGCAGGGAGAGGCTCAGATTGTGTGTAGCCTAGCAGGGAGAGGCTCAGATTTATGTAGCTTAGCAGGGAGAGGCTCAGATTGTGTGTAACCCTACCAGAGGCTCAGAATGTGTAGCCTAACAGAGTCTTAGATTCTGTGTATTATTATTATTATAATCAAGGGGAAGCGCTAAACTCGGAGGATTATACAGCACCTGGGGGGGGGATGTGGAAGGCATTCAGGCTTAATTCGGGGAACTGGAGCACTGATCCAATTCCCTAAATCAAGAGCCCCTCACCAACATCAAGGAACCTTCCTTGAGGGGTAGATTCCGTGTAGCCTAACAGGGAGAGGCTCAGATTATGTGTAGCCCTAACAGGGAGAGGCTCAGATTGTGTGTAGCCCTAACAGAAAGATGCTCAGATTGTGTGTAGCCCTAACAGAGCGAGGCTCAGATTGTGTGTAGCCCTAACAGAGAGAGGCTCAGATTGTGTGTAGCCCTAACAGAGAGAGGCTCAGATTGTGTGTAGCCCTAACAGAAAGAGGCTCAGATTGTGTAGCCCTAGCAGAGAGAGGCTCAGATTGTGTGTAGCCCTAGCAGAGAGAGGCTCAGATTGTGTGTAGCCCTAGCAGAGAGAGGCTCAGATTGTGTGTAGCCCTAGCAGAGAGAGGCTCAAGCCTTCATGCAAAATATTCATGGGTAGTGTATAGACAGGGACAGGCTATCTAAGAGGCGAGAAACAGGTGCTGAGGGACACAACTGGAAGTTAAAGACACAGGTGAGACACATGGATGTAGTCGGAAAGTGGAATGATGTCTGTGGAAAATACTGTATATATTTTCCAGAAATTCAGTATTTATATGTATATAGATGGCCATACTGTATTTAATAACATTTATTTCATAGAAAATGGGAAACTGAGCCTGGGGAGAAGGGACAGTCGCCATTTTGTTTGAATGGGAGTAACAAATGTCGTGTATAATGGGAAGAGGTTAAAATTGGGCTGACACCTCTCAAATAGGAGGCGAAATTGTTGGATGTGCATTCCTGCATAACTTGAGATATCAGGCGACTGGACAAGACAGCTCCAGGAACCTCAGATAAGTCTTATGTAGTTACCTGGCCAGTGTTATTTTCATAGATAGAAAGTGAGGTTTACTGAGTATGATACACATTAATCTCCAGTCAAATTGGTGAGTGATATTAAGATATTTTCCTTCTGTTATATAAATGTGTGTATATATAATCCTTTTTTTAATTTTAATATACAGTCCACAAATTTATATATTACCAGTATTCCTGGAGATGTATAATTCATTTAATTAATAGGTCCAGAGCAACTTGTGGATATGACAGTGGTAGGTATCGAAGGGGGACATTTTTGCGACCTAGGTGTCCCAAATTCCTGCTTGTCTAACTGATAAATAATAATTATCTATGTTCATTTACTGTTATGTATATAATGATACATTCAGATAAATGTAATTTTCCACAATGTCCATGAAATGGCGGAGGCAGGCTCCATACATAGTTTTAAGAGCAGGTACGATAGAGCCCATAACGCTAGGAGGGAGTGGATCTGGCAAGCGGCAAGTTGAGAGGGGCCAGGAGCTGAGACTCAGTTACTGAAACCACACACAGGAGATGGGACACAGAAACAAGAGGCCACAATTGGAAGTTGAAGACTCAGATGAATCAAAGGGATGTTAGGAAGTATTTCTTCAGTCATAGAGTAGTCAGGTAGTGGAGGCAGGAACTATACATAGTTTTAAGACGAGGTTTGATAAAGCTCATGGAGCAGGGAGAGAGAGGACCTAGTAGCAATCAGTGAAGAGGCGGGGCCAGGAGCTATGACTCGATCCCTGCAACCACAAATAGGTGAGTACACATACAAAAACATACAGGGTCTGAGACTCGATCGTTGCAAGTGGATATATAGGTGAGCACACACACACACACACACACACACACACACACACACACACACACACACACGCACACACGCACACACGCACACACACACACACACACACACACACACACACACACACACACACACACACACACACACACACACACACTTCCCTTGATGCAGCTTAGAGCGGAAATGTGGACTAATTTAGGTAATAGGTGCAACAGAAGCCCCGTCAAACCAATGGTAATTAACAGCGAATTTCCCGTTGATGGAAGTAATTATGATCACCGTTTATGACGTAAAGGCAACTATTTTTGGCTTTCCACTATGTGTATTATATATATATATATATATATATATATATATATATATATATATATATATATATATATATATATATATATATATATATATATATATATATATATATAATGACAGTAGTTTGTTGGATTATGTATTGGTAGATAAAAGACTGTTGAGTAGACTTCAGGATGTACATGTTTATAGAGGGGCCACAGATATATCAGATCACTTTCTAGTTGTAGCTACACTGAGAGTAAAAGGTAGATGGGATACAAGGAGAATAGAAGCATCAGGGAAGAGAGAGGTGAAGGTTTATAAACTAAAAGAGGAGGCAGTTAGGGAAAGATATAAACAGCTATTGGAGGATAGATGGGCTAATGAGAGCATAGGCAATGGGGTCGAAGAGGTATGGGGTAGGTTTAAAAATGTAGTGTTAAAGTGTTCAGCAGAAGTTTGTGGTTACAGGAAAGTGGGTGCAGGAGGGAAGAGGAGCGATTGGTGGAATGATGATGTAAAGAGAGTAGTAAGGGAGAAAAAGTTAGCATATGAGAAGTTTTTACAAAGTAGAAGTGATGCAAGGAGGGAAGAGTATATGGAGAAAAAGAGAGAGGTTAAGAGAGTGGTGAAGCAATGTAAAAAGAGAGCAAATGAGAGAGTGGGTGAGATGTTATCAACAAATTTTGTTGAAAATAAGAAAAAGTTTTGGAGTGAGATTAACAAGTTAAGAAAGCCTAGAGAACAAATGGATTTGTCAGTTAAAAATAGGAGAGGAGAGTTATTAAATGGAGAGTTAGAGGTATTGGGAAGATGGAGGGAATATTTTGAGGAATTGTTAAATGTTGATGAAGATAGGGAAGCTGTGATTTCGTGTATAGGGCAAGGAGGAATAACATCTTGTAGGAGTGAGGAAGAGCCAGTTGTGAGTGTGGGGGAAGTTCGTGAGGCAGTAGGTAAAATGAAAGGGGGTAAGGCAGCCGGGATTGATGGGATAAAGATAGAAATGTTAAAAGCAGGTGGGGATATAGTTTTGGAGTGGTTGGTGCAATTATTTAATAAATGTATGGAAGAGGGTAAGGTACCTAGGGATTGGCAGAGAGCATGCATAGTTCCTTTGTATAAAGGCAAAGGGGATAAAAGAGAGTGCAAAAATTATAGGGGGATAAGTCTGTTGAGTGTACCTGGTAAAGTGTATGGTAGAGTTATAATTGAAAGAATTAAGAGTAAGACGGAGAATAGGATAGCAGATGAACAAGGAGGCTTTAGGAAAGGTAGGGGGTGTGTGGACCAGGTGTTTACAGTGAAACATATAAGTGAACAGTATTTAGATAAGGCTAAAGAGGTCTTTGTGGCATTTATGGATTTGGAAAAGGCGTATGACAGGGTGGATAGGGGGGCAATGTGGCAGATGTTGCAAGTGTATGGTGTAGGAGGTAGGTTACTGAAAGCAGTGAAGAGTTTTTACGAGGATAGTGAGGCTCAAGTTAGAGTATGTAGGAAAGAGGGAAATTTTTTCCCAGTAAAAGTAGGCCTTAGACAAGGATGTGTGATGTCACCGTGGTTGTTTAATATATTTATAGATGGGGTTGTAAGAGAAGTAAATGCGAGGGTCTTGGCAAGAGGCGTGGAGTTAAAAGATAAAGAATCACACACAAAGTGGGAGTTGTCACAGCTGCTCTTTGCTGATGACACTGTGCTCTTGGGAGATTCTGAAGAGAAGCTGCAGAGATTGGTGGATGAATTTGGTAGGGTGTGCAAAAGAAGAAAATTAAAGGTGAATACAGGAAAGAGTAAGGTTATGAGGATAACAAAAAGATTAGGTGATGAAAGATTGAATATCAGATTTGAGGGAGAGAGTATGGAGGAGGTGAATGTATTCAGATATTTGGGAGTGGACGTGTCAGCGGATGGGTCTATGAAAGATGAGGTGAATCATAGAATTGATGAGGGAAAAAGAGTGAGTGGTGCACTTAGGAGTCTGTGGAGACAAAGAACTTTGTCCTTGGAGGCAAAGAGGGGAATGTATGAGAGTATAGTTTTACCAACGCTCTTATATGGGTGTGAAGCGTGGGTGATGAATGTTGCAGCGAGGAGAAGGCTGGAGGCAGTGGAGATGTCATGTCTGAGGGCAATGTGTGGTGTGAATATAATGCAGAGAATTCGTAGTTTGGAAGTTAGGAGGAGGTGCGGGATTACCAAAACTGTTGTCCAGAGGGCTGAGGAAGGGTTGTTGAGGTGGTTCGGACATGTAGAGAGAATGGAGCGAAACAGAATGACTTCAAGAGTGTATCAGTCTGTAGTGGAAGGAAGGCGGGGTAGGGGTCGGCCTAGGAAGGGTTGGAGGGAAGGGGTAAAGGAGGTTTTGTGTGCGAGGGGCTTGGACTTCCAGCAGGCATGCGTGAGCGTGTTTGATAGGAGTGAATGGAGACAAATGGTTTTTAATACTTGACGTGCTGTTGGAGTGTGAGCAAAGTAACATTTATGAAGGGATTCAGGGAAACCGGCAGGCCGGACTTGAGTCCTGGAGATGGGAAGTACAGTGCCTGCACTCTGAAGGAGGGGTGTTAATGTTGCAGTTTAAAAACTGTAGTGTAAAGCACCCTTCTGGCAAGACAGTGATGGAGTGAATGATGGTGAAAGTTTTTCTTTTTTGGGCCACCCTGCCTTGGTGGGAATCGGCCAGTGTGATAATAATAAAATATATATATATATATATATATGTGTGTGTGTGTGTGTACTCACCTAGTTGTACTCACCTAGTTGAGGTTGCGGGGGTCGAGTCCGAGCTCCTGGCCCCGCCTCTTCACTGATCGCTACTAGGTCACTCTCCCTGAGCCGTGAGCTTTATCATACCTCTGCTTAAAGCTATGTATGGATCCTGCCTCCACTACATCGCTTCCCAAACTATTCCACTTACTGACTACTCTGTGGCTGAAGAAATACTTCCTAACATCCCTGTGATTCATCTGTGTCTTTAGCTTCCAACTGTGTCCCCTTGTTACTGTGTCCAATCTCTGGAACATCCTGTCTTTGTCCACCTTGTCAATTCCTCTCAGTATTTTGTATGTTGTTATCATGTCCCCCCTATCTCTCCTGTCCTCCAGTGTCGTCAGGTTGATTTCCCTTAACCTCTCCTCGTAGGACATACCTCTTAGCTCTGGGACTAGTCTTGTTGCAAACCTTTGCACTTTCTCTAGTTTCTTTACGTGCTTGGCTAGGTGTGGGTTCCAAACTGGTGCCGCATACTCCAATATGGGCCTAACGTATACGGTGTACAGGGTCCTGAACGATTCCTTATTAAGATGTCGGAATGCTGTTCTGAGGTTTGCTAGGCGCCCATATGCTGCAGCAGTTATTTGGTTGATGTGCGCTTCAGGAGATGTGCCTGGTGTTATACTCACCCCAAGATCTTTTTCCTTGAGTGAGGTTTGTAGTCTCTGACCCCCTAGACTGTACTCCGTCTGCGGCCTTCTTTGCCCTTCCCCAATCTTCATGACTTTGCACTTGGTGGGATTGAACTCCAGGAGCCAATTGCTGGACCAGTTCTGCAGCCTGTCCAGATCCCTTTGTAGTTCTGCCTGGTCTTCGATCGAGTGTATTCTTCTCATCAACTTCACGTCATCTGCAAACAGGGACACCTCAGAGTCTATTCCTTCCGTCATGTCGTTCACAAATACCAGAAACAGCACTGGTCCTAGGACTGACCCCTGCGGGACCCCGCTGGTCACAGGTGCCCACTCTGACACCTCGCCACGTACCATGACTCGCTGCTGTCTTCCTGACAAGTATTCCCTGATCCATTGTAGTGCCTTCCCTGTTATCCCTGCTTGGTCCTCCAGTTTTGTGTGTGTGTGTGTGTGTGTGTGTGTGTGTGTGTGTGTGTGTGTGTGTGTGTGTGTGTGTGTGTGTGGTGTGTGTGTGTGTATGGTGTGTGTGTGTGGTGTGTGTGTGTGTGTGTGTGTGTGTGTGTAATGTGTGTGTTATGTGTGTGTGTGTGTAATATGTATGTAATGTGTGTGTGTGTGTGTGTAATGTGTGTGTGTGTGTAATGTGTGTGTGTGTAATGTGTGTGTGTGTGTGTGTAATGTGTGTGTGTGTAATGTGTATGTAATGTGTGTGTGTGTGTAATGTGTGTGTGTGTGTAATGTGTGTGTGTGTAATGTGTGTGTGTGTGTGTGTGTGTGTGTGTGTGTGTGTGTGTGTGTGTGTGTGTGTGTGTGTGTGTGTGTGTGTGTGTGTGTGCGTTATTCGAGAAGATTTTTAAAAATATATGTATATTTTAGGGCATTTTGTTTTTTTCACCATGCTCCTCATATACACATATATCTATGTATACATCGGCATATGTGTAAATCGGTAAAGCGCTGAACCTTCCAATACCAGGACCACGGTTCAGTCCCCCCATCCTTATTTCTGTTTATTCATATATGTATATGTATATAATAAAGAGTGAGCAACTGATGGCCGGGTGACATCATCAGTAATAGTTACACAGACATGTGATGTCTGGTACACAGGAGGACATAAAGGCAATTTTATAGTTGTGTGAAACTTGGGCTTCCTATCCTTTCTCATCTCCTGTGTAGCTTCCGCAGCTCCGGTGTAGCTTCTGCAGCTCCGGTGTAGCTTCTGCAGCTCCAGTGTAGCTTCCGCAGCTCCGGTGTAGCTTCTGCAGCTCCGGTGTAGCTTCTGCAGCTCCGGTGTAGCTTCTGCAGCTCCGGTGTAGCTTCTGCAGCTCCGGTGTAGCTTCCGCAGCTCCGGTGTAGCTTCTGCAGCTCCGGTGTAGCTTCCGCAGCTCCGGTGTAGCTTCTGCAGCTCCGGTGTAGCTTCCGCAGCTCCGGTGTAGCTTCTGCAGCTCCGGTGTAGCTTCTGCAGCTCCGGTGTAGCTTCTGCAGCTCCGGTGTAGCTTCCGCAGCTCCGGTGTAGCTTCCGCAGCTCCGGTGTAGCTTCCGCAGCTCCGGTGTAGCTTCCGCAGCTCCGGTGTAGCTTCCGCAGCTCCGGTGTAGCTTCTGCAGCTCCGGTGTAGCTTCTGCAGCTCCGGTGTAGCTTCCGCAGCTCCGGTGTAGCTTCCGCAGCTCCGGTGTAGCTTCCACAGCTCCGGTGTAGCTTCTGCAGCTCCGGTGTAGCTTCAGCAGCTCCGGTGTAGCTTCCGCAGCTCCGGTGGAGCTTCCGCAGCTCCGGTGTAGCTTCCTCAGCTCCGGTGTAGCTTCTGCAGCTCCGGTGTAGCTTCCGCAGCTCCGGTGTAGCTTCCGCAGCTCCGGTGTAGCTTCCGCAGCTCCGGTGTAGCTTCTGCAGCTCCGGTGTAGCTTCTGCAGCTCCGGTGTAGCTTCCGCAGCTCCGGTGTAGCTTCCGCAGCTCCGGTGTAGCTTCCGCAGCTCCGGTGTAGCTTCTGCAGCTCCGGTGTAGCTTCCGCAGCTCCGGTGTAGCTTCCGCAGCTCCGGTGTAGCTTCTGCAGCTCCGGTGTAGCTTCTGCAGCTCCGGTGTAGCTTCTGCAGCTCCGGTGTAGCTTCTGCAGCTCCAGTGTAGCTTCCGCAGCTCCGGTGTAGCTTCTGCAGCTCCGGTGTAGCTTCTGCAGCTCCGGTGTAGCTTCTGCAGCTCCGGTGTAGCTTCTGCAGCTCCGGTGTAGCTTCTGCAGCTCCGGTGTAGCTTCAGCAGCTCCGGTGTAGCTTCTGCAGCTCCGGTGTAGCTTCTGCAGCTCCGGTGTAGCTTCTGCAGCTCCGGTGTAGCTTCTGCAGCTCCGGTGTAGCTTCTGCAGCTCCGGTGTAGCTTCTGCAGCTCCGGTGTAGCTTCTGCAGCTCCGGTGTAGCTTCTGCAGCTCCGGTGTAGCTTCTGCAGCTCCGGTGTAGCTTCTGCAGCTCCGGTGTAGCTTCTGCAGCTCCGGTGTAGCTTCTGCAGCTCCGGTGTAGCTTCTGCAGCTCCGGTGTAGCTTCTGCAGCTCCGGTGTAGCTTCTGCAGCTCCGGTGTAGCTTCTGCAGCTCCGGTGTAGCTTCTGCAGCTCCGGTGTAGCTTCTGCAGCTCCGGTGTAGCTTCTGCAGCTCCCATGTAGCTTTTACAAGTCCCTTGTGCCCTTCACATCCGCATAATTTCCGCTCCTCCTGACCACCTTCATCTGCTACCTCACCTTGATTGATGAAGAATTAGGCAGCGGACGCACTAGAGTGTGTGTGTGTGTACTCACCTAGTTGTACTCACTTAGTTGAGGTTGCAGGGGTCGAGTCCTAGCTCCTGGCCCCGCCTCTTCACTGATCGCTACTAGGTCACTCTCCCTGAACCGTGAGCTTTATCATACCTCTGCTTAAAGCTATGTATGGATCCTGCCTCCACTACATCGTGTGTGTGTGTGTGTTATCATCTATGTCCCATGGTTCTTAGATCTTCTAAGCATCTAAAACAGCCTTTCCTTTGGTCATTCTATTCCCTTTGTTGCTTTGCATGACATTATTATGTCTCAGCTGATCCTCGTGTCTCTTAGGTTGTTAATGTTCGCTCGCTCAGTTCAGGTATACTTTTCTGTACACCCTCTGCATGTGTCCCTGTACGTGTCCCTGCACGTTTCCCTGCCTTCTTAACAGTTAAAATAGCACATATGAGTTAACCGAGTATTAGGAGCCGTAATCTGCGAGAAGTTTTTATGAAATGTGTTAGAAACTGATCCTGTTGTTAGTCAAAACAGCTGAGTGCTAATAACTTCAAAGCTGCTGGAAGTCACACCCTCGTCAAAACACGTGATAGTAACTCCAGACTTGCTGGAAGTCACACCCTCGTCAAAACACGTGATAGTAACTCCAGACTTGCTGGAAGTCACACCCTCGTCAAAACATGTGTTAGTAACTCCAGACTTACTGGAAGTATTAAAGGCTTAGATAAAAGTTACCGGTGCAGTGCCGTGTATGTATTGACATTGATAAAATCAATGCAGGTGGCACTACCTATATCAACTGAACGCCCCCCCCTCTTCCTCTCCCATCCCCCCTTTCCCTCAGATCCAAACAGATGGCACTGTCCCCTCACACCTGTAACAGTGACCCGTCGCTAGACAAATAGCACTGTCCCTCACAGTTGTAACAGCAACCCTTCGCTAGACAGATGGCACTGCCTCTCGTAGCTGTAACAGCAACCCTCCGGTAGACAGATGGCACTACCTGTCGTAGCTGTAACAGCAACCCTCTGCTAGACAGATGGCACTTCCCATCACAGCTGTAACAATGACCCTCTGCTAGACAGATGGCACTTCCCATCACAGCTGTAACAATGACCCTCTGCTAGACAGATGGCACTGCCCCTCACAGCTGTAACAATGACACTGCTAGACAGATGGCACTGCCCTTCACAGCTGTAACAGTGACCCTCTGCTAGACAGATGGCACTGCCCCTCACAGCTGTAACAGTGACCCTATGCTAGACAAATGGCACTGCCCCTCACAGCTGTAACAGTGACCCTCTGCTAGACAAATGGCACTGCCCCTCACAGCTGTAACAGTGACCCTCTGCTAGACAAATGGCACTGCCCCTCACAGCTGTAGCAGTAACCCTCTGCTAGACAAATGACACTGCCCCTCACAGCTGTAACAATGGCACTGCTAGACAGATGGCACTGCCCTTCACAGCTGTAACAGTGACCCTCTGCTAGACAGATGGCACTGCCCCTCACAGCTGTAACAGTGACCCTCTGCTAGACAAATGACACTGCCCCTCACAGCTGTAACAGTGACCCTCTGCTAGACAGATGGTACTGCCCCTCACAGCTGTAACAGTGACCCTCTACTAGACAAATGGCACTGCCCCTCACAGCTCTAACAGTGACCCTCTGCTAGACAAATGGCACTGCCCCTCACAGTTGTAAGTGACCCTCTGCTAGACAGATGGCACTGCCCCTCACAGATGTAACAGTGACTCTCTGCTAGACAAATGGCATTGCCCCTCACAGCTGTAACAGTGACCCTCTGCTAGACAAATGGCACTGCCCCTCACAGCTGTAACAGTGACCCTCTGCTAGACAGATGGCACTGCCCCTCACAGCTGTAACAGTGGCCCTCTGCTAGACAAATGGCACTGCCCCTCACAGATGTAACAGTGACCCTTTGCTAGACAAATGGCACTGCCCCTCACAGCTGTAACAGTGACCCTCTGCTAGACAAATGGCACTGCCCCTAACAGCTGTAACAGTGACCCTCTGCTAGACAAATGGCACTGCCCCTCACAGCTGTAACAGTGACCCTCTGCTAGACAGATGGCACTGCCCCTCACAGCTGTAACAGTGACCCTCTGCTAGACAGATGGCACTGCCCATCACAGCTGTAACAGTGACCCTCTGCTAGACAGATGGCACTGCCCCTCACAGCTGTAACAGTGACCCTCTGCTAGACAAATGGCACTGCCCCTCACAGCTGTAGCAGTGACCCTCTGCTAGACAAATGACACTGCCCCTCACAGCTGTAACAGTGACCCTCTGCTAGACAAATGGCACTGCCCCTCACAGCTGTAACAGTGACCCTCTGCTAGACAAATGGCACTGCCCCTCACAGCTGTAGTAGTGACCCTCTGCTAGACAAATGGCACTGCCCCTCACAGCTGTAACAGTGACCCTCTGCTAGACAAATGGCACTGCCCCTCACAGCTGTAACAGTGACCCTCTGCTAGACAGATGGCACTGCCCCCTCACAGCTGTAACAGTGACCCTCTGCTAGACAGATGGCACTGCCCCTCACAGCTGTAACAGTGACCCTCTGCTAGACAAATGGCACTGCCCCTCACAGCTGTAGTAGTGACCCTCTGCTAGACAAATGGCACTGCCCCTCACAGCTGTAACAGTGACCCTCTGCTAGACAAATGGCACTGCCCCTCACAGCTGTAACAGTGACCCTCTGCTAGACAGATGGCACTGCCCCCTCACAGCTGTAACAGTGACCCTCTGCTAGACAGATGGCACTGCCCCTCACAGCTGTAACAGTGACCCTCTGCTAGACAAATGGCACTGCCCCTCACAGCTGTAACAGTGACCCTCTGCTAGACAGATGGCACTGCCCCTCACAGCTGTAACAGTGGCCCTCTGCTAGACAAATGGCACTGCCCCTCACAGATGTAACAGTGACCCTTTGCTAGACAAATGGCACTGCCCCTCACAGCTGTAACAGTGACCCTCTGCTAGACAAATGGCACTGCCCCTAACAGCTGTAACAGTGACCCTCTGCTAGACAAATGGCACTGCCCCTCACAGCTGTAACAGTGACCCTCTGCTAGACAGATGGCACTGCCCCTCACAGCTGTAACAGTGACCCTCTGCTAGACAGATGGCACTGCCCCTCACAGCTGTAACAGTGACCCTCTGCTAGACAGATGGCACTGCCCCTCACAGCTGTAACAGTGACCCTCTGCTAGACAAATGGCACTGCCCCTCACAGCTGTAGCAGTGACCCTCTGCTAGACAAATGACACTGCCCCTCACAGCTGTAACAGTGACCCTCTGCTAGACAAATGGCACTGCCCCTCACAGCTGTAACAGTGACCCTCTGCTAGACAAATGGCACTGCCCCTCACAGCTGTAGTAGTGACCCTCTGCTAGACAAATGGCACTGCCCCTCACAGCTGTAACAGCGACCCTCTGCTAGACAAATGGCACTGCCCCTCACAGCTGTAACAGTGACCCTCTGCTAGACAAATGGTACTGCCCCCTCACAGCTGTAACAGTGACCCTCTGCTAGACAGATGGCACTGCCCCTCACAGCTGTAACAGTGACCCTCTGCTAGACAGATGGCACTGCCCCTCACAGCTGTAACAGTGATACTCTGCTAGACAGATGGCATTGCCCCTCACAGCTGTAACAGTGATACTGCTAGACAGATGGCACTGCCTCTCACAGTTGTAGCAATGACACTCTGCTCTACAGATGGCATTGCCCCTCACAGGTGTAACAATGACACTGCTAGACAGATGGCACTGCCCCTCACAGCTGTAACAGCGACCCTCTGCTAGATAGATGGCACTGCCCCTCACAGCTGTAACAGTGACACTCTGCTAGACAGATGGCACTGCCCCTCACAGCTGTAACAGTGACCCTCTGCTAGACAAATGGCACTGCCCCTCACAGCTGTAACAGTGACACTCTGCTAGACAAATGGCACTGCCCCTCACAGCTGTAACAGCGACCCTCTGCTAGACAAATGGCATTGCCCCTCACAGCTGTAACAGTGACACTCTGCTAGACAGATGGCACTGCCCCTCACAGCTGTAACAGTGACCCTCTGCTAGACAGATGGCACTGCCCCTCACAGCTGTAACAGTGACCCTCTGCTAGACAGATGGCACTGCCCCTCACAGCTGTAACAGTGACCCTCCACCAGATACATCAATTAATTTACGTCATCTGTCGCTCCAATCATTTTTCCTAACCAACAAAATATTAGATATAAATCTGAATAATCCGCAGTGCAACCCAGGTGAGTAATTCTGGTGGTGGTGGTAGTGGTGGTAGTGGTGGTAGTGGTGGTAGTGGTGGTAGTGGTGGTGGTGGTGGTAGTGGTGGTCGTGGTAGTGGTAGTGGTGGTGGTGGTGGTGGTAGTGGTGGTGGTAGTGGTTGTGGTGGTGGTGGTAGTGGTGGTGGTAGGGGTGGTGGTAGTGGTGGTGGTAGTGGTGGTGGTGGTAGTGGTGGTGGTAGTGGTTGTGGTAGTGGTGGTGGTAGTTGTGGTGGTAGTGGTGGTGGTAGTGGTGGTGGTAGTATTATACACCTATATACCGCCCACACTGCCCACCCAACCCCGCCCACACTGCCCACCCAACCCCGCCCACAATGCCCACCCAACCCCGCTCACACTGTCCACCCCGCCCACACTGCCCACCCAACCCCGCCCACACTGCCCACCCAACCCCGCTCACACTGTCCACCCCGCCCACACTGTCCACACAACCCCGCCCACACTGTCCACCCCGCCCACACTGCCCACCCAACCCCGCTCACACTGCCCACCCCGCCTACACTGCCCACCCAACCCCGCCCACACTGTCCACCCCGCTCACACTGTCCACCCCACCCACACTGTCCACCCAACCCCGCTCACACTGTCCACCCCGCCCACACTGCCCACCCAACCCCTCCCACACTGCCCACCCAACCCCGCCCACACTGTCCACCCAACCCCGCTCACACTGTCCACCCCACCCACACTGTCCACCCCACCCACACTGCCCACCCAACCCACACTGCCCACCCAACCCCGCCCACACTGCCCACCCAACCCCACCCACACTGCCCACCCAACCCAGCCCACACTGCCCACCCAACCCCGCCCACACTGTCCACCCAACCCCTCTCACACTGTCCACACCACCCATCCAATCCCGCTCACACTGCCCACCCTCCCACACTGTCCACCCAACCCCGCTCACACTGTCCACCCCGCCCACACTGCCCACCCAACCCCACTCACACTGTCCACCCCGCCCACACTGCCCACCCAACCCCACTCACACTGTCCACCCCGCCCACACTGCCCACCCAACCCCACTCACACTGTCCACCCCGCCCACACTGCCCACCCAACCCCGCCCACACTGTCCACCCCGCCCACACTGTCCACCCCGCCCACACTGCCCACCCCGCCCACAATACACACCCAACCCCACTCACACTGTCCACCCCGCCCACACTGCCCACCCCGCCCACACTGCCCACCCAACCCCGCCCACACTGTCCACCCCGCCCACACTGCCACCCCGCCCACACTGTCCACCCCGCCAACACTGCCCACCCCGCCCACACTGCCCACCCAACCCCACTCACACTGCCCACCCAACCCCACTCACACTGTCCACCCCGCCCACACTGCCCACCCAACCCCGCCCACACTGTCCACCCCGCCCACACTGCCCACCCCGCCCACAATACACACCCAACCCCACTCACACTGTCCACCCCGCCCACACTGCCCACCCCGCCCACACTGCCCACCCAACCCCGCCCACACTGTCCACCCCGCCCACACTGCCACCCCGCCCACACTGTCCACCCCGCCCACACTGCCCACCCCGCCCACACTGCCCACCCAACCCCACTCACACTGTCCACCCCGCCCACACTGCCCACCCAACCCCACTCACACTGTCCACCCCGCCCACACTGCCCACCCAACCCCGCCCACACTGTCCACCCCGCCCACACTGTCCACCCCGCCCACACTGCCCACCCCGCCCACAATACACACCCAACCCCACTCACACTGTCCACCCCGCCCACACTGCCCACCCCGCCCACACTGCCCACCCAACCCCGCCCACACTGTCCACCCCGCCCACACTGCCACCCCGCCCACACTGTCCACCCCGCCCACACTGCCCACCCCGCCCACACTGCCCACCCAACCCCACTCACACTGTCCACCCCGCCCACACTGTCCACCCCGCCCACACTGTCCACCCCGCCCACAATACACACCCTCTCCACACACTTCTCTCACTGCAGAATTAACAAAGTCTGATTCAAAAGTTAGACTTCATAATTATAATCAAAGAGAGCGCTAAACCGACAAGGGTCATACAGCGCTAAAGACTTGATAAGATTTGTGATGTAATTATGGGTGGAGAATGGTGTGTGTGTGTGTGTGTGTGTGTGTGTGTGTGTGTGTGTGTGTGTGTGTGTGTGTGTGTGTGTGTGTGTGTGTGTGTGTGTGTGTGTGCGTGTGTCGTGTGTGGTGTGTGTGCGTTTGTGGTGTGTGGTGTGTGTGGTGTGTGTGGTGTGTGTGTGGTGTGTGTGTGTGCTGTTGTGTGTGTGTGTGTGCGTGTGGTGTGTGTGTTGTGTGTGTGGTGTGTGTGTGGTGTGTGTGTGTGTGTGTGTGTGTGTGTGTGTGTGTGTGTGTGTGTGTGTGTGTGTGTGTGTGTGTGTGTGTGTGTGGTGTGTGAGGTTGCGGGGGTGTGTGTGTGTGTCACTCTCCCTGTGAGTGTGTGTGTGTGTGTGTGTGTATGTTTGTGTGTGTGTGTGTCAGTATTTTGTATGTCGTTATCATGTCTCCCCTATCTCTCCTGTCCTCCAGTGTCGTCAGGTTGATTTCCCTTAACCTCTCCTCGTAGGACATACCTCTTAGCTCTGGGACTAGTCTTGTTGCAAACCTTTGCACTTTCTCTAGTTTCTTCACGTGCTTGGCTAGGTGTGGGTTCCAAACTGGTGCCGCATACTCCAATATGGGCCTAACATACACGGTGTACAGGGTCCTGAATGATTCCTTATTAAGATGTCGGAATGCTGTTCTGAGGTTTGCTAGGCGCCCATATGCTGCAGCAGTTATTTGGTTGATGTGCGCTTCAGGAGATGTGCCTTGTGTTATACTCACCCCAAGATCTTTTTCCTTGAGTGAGGTTTGTAGTCTCTGACCCCCTAGACTGTACTCCGTCTGCGGACTTCTTTGCCCTTCCCCAATCTTCATGACTTTGCACTTGGTGGGATTGAACTCCAGGAGCCAATTGTGTGTGTGTGTGTGTGTGTGTGTGTGTGTGTGTGTGTGTCCTGAGTTAGAAGTTTTATTTATATCACGCCCGCCAGTGCTGTGTAATGGATGCATTTATCCCCGAGTTGCACTTTCAGTTATAAATTTTAATAAGTAAGAGATAAATACATTAATTACTCTCATTTACATGTAACTTCAAGCAATGATTGCAGTAATAACCTCCAAGGAAAAAATAATTTGGAAAAACATTTCACGACACATAATGCTGCTTCTCGGGTAATATCCGGTCATTGAAATTTCATTATGAGTGAAGTGGATAACGTGGTTTCCATTGATTATGCAGTTTTGCTGATATCGTTAACGAGGCATCAGTTAAATTGTCTCAGGCAGAATCTCTCATTTTAAGTACACTTTATTGAGGCAGAATTTTGGAGAGCGACATCTGGTGGAAGGTTGATGGTGATGATATAAATACTTTAGAAAACTCACACGTTGATCATATTTAAAATGATAAGCGAGGCAGTAAATGATATTTATTGAAATATAACAAATGAGAGTAATCAGAGAGATGTGGGACGAATTAATAAATAGAAAGTTTATACCTAGGGGACGATATTTTTACTGTGTGTGTGTACTCACCTAGTTGTGGTTTCAGGGGTCGAATCACAGGCCTCGAGTGTGTGTGTGTGTGTGTGTGTGTGTGTGTGTGTGTGTGTGTGTGTGTGTGTGTGTGTGTGCGCACGCACTCTCGCCTACTGGTGGTTGAAGGTGTCAAGTATCAGCTGTCGTCACTGCCTCTCTTCCAATTCTCTGTCCGAGTCCTTCCACTTCCTCACCACTCTGCGGCTGAGGAAATATTTACTAACTTCCCTCTGACATATATGTCAGATGAGATAGAGATCTCCGTGAAAGACTAATTTGGAAACTGCAAGATACAGAAGGAATAAAAAGGCTAACAGTTACGATGGATGAGAGAGTTTCTGTCTGAAAGGAAAATGTGAAAGGTTTTGTACAAGAGGGAAAATGTGGTGGTAGGGAGATGTGACCGGTGGGGCGCCACAAGTATCTGTAGTGACACTGAAGATGCTGTTATTTTCCATAAATAACTTACCAGAAGGGAAAGAAAACTTTACTAATAATATGTTTGTGGATGGTGCAAAAAATCTTATTTAAAACAAATAAAAGTGATTGTAAATCACTTACGGATGATTAAGATAAATTAAGAAAATAGCGTGAGAGATGAAGGTTGAAATTTTATGTAGATAAATACCATGTAATGGAAATAAGAGAAAGCTAAGTCAGGACAAGAAGAATATAGATCGTGTGACAAAATAATCAAAGTATCAGAGAAAGAGAGAGAGAGAGAGAGAGAGAGAGAGAGAGAGAGAGAGAGAGAGAGAGAGAGAGAGAGAGAGAGAGAGAGAGAGAGAGAGAGAGAGAGAGATCTAGGGGTTAATATTAAAAAAATTGTCAGGGTGCGATTATGTCAGTGAAACCGTAAGAAACTCACATGTTACACTGGACAGTATAAAATAAATTTAAAGCAGCTGGATGAATATAATTACATATAAGTTTATATATAAATATGGGAGAATAGATATAGAAGGCATATTACCTGTATTATGAGCACACACACACACACACACACAGTGAAGAGACGGGGCCAGGAGCTGTGAATCGACCCCTGCAACCACAACAAGAGAGTACACACACACACACCTTCATTCTCCGCCCATAATAACATCACCACACAGACTTCTCTGCCTCCAAAAACAATCCACGAAGTTATAATTGTATCTCTGCAAAAATAGTGGCACTTCTCATGTCTGGTAGACGCACAGGTCTGACAGTACTCATGTCTGGTAGACGTACAGGTCTGACAGTACTCATGTCTGGTAGACGCACAGGTCTGACAGTACTCATGTCTGGTAGACGTACAGGTCTGACAGTACTCATGTCTGGTAGACGCACAGGTCTGACAGTACTCATGTCTGGTAGACGTACAGGTCTGACAGTACTCATGTCTGGTAGACGTACAGGTCTGACAGTACTCATGTCTGGTAGACGCACAGGTCTGACAGTACTCATGTCTGGTAGACGTACAGGTCTGACAGTACTCATGTCTGGTAGACGCACAGGTCTGACAGTACTCATGTCTGGTAGACGTACAGGTCTGACAGTACTCATGTCTGGTAGACGCACAGGTCTGACAGTACTCATGTCTGGTAGACGTACAGGTCTGACAGTACTCATGTCTGGTAGACGTACAGGTCTGACAGTACTCATGTCTGGTAGACGTACAGGTCTGACAGTACTCATGTCTGGTAGACGTACAGGTCTGACAGTACTCATGTCTGGTAGACGCACAGGTCTGACAGTACTCATGTCTGGTAGACGCACAGGTCTGACAGTACTCATGTCTGGTAGACGCACAGGTCTGACAGTACTCATGTCTGGTAGACGCACAGGTCTGACAGTGGTCATGTCTGGTAGACGCACAGGTCTGACAGTGCTCATGTCTGGGAGACGCACAGGTCTGACAGTCCTCTTGTCTGGTAGACGCACAGGTCTGACAGTACTCGTGTCTGGTAGACGCACAGGTCTGACAGTCCCCTTGTCTGGTAGACGCACAGGTCTGACAGTACTGTCTGGTAGACGCACAGGTCTGACAGTGGTCATGTCTGGTAGACGCACAGGTCTGACAGCACTCATGTCTGGTAGACGCACAGGTCTGACAGTACTCTTGTCTGGTAGACGCACAGGTCTGACAGTCCTCTTGTCTGGTAGACATACAGGTCTGACAGTCCTCTTGTCTGGTAGACGCACAGGTCTGACAGTCCTCTTGTCTGGTAGACGCACAGGTCTGACAGTCCTCTTGTCTGGTAGACGCACAGGTCTAACAGTACTCATGTCTGGTAGACGCACAGGTCTGACAGTCCTCTTGTCTGGTAGACGCACAGGTCTGACAGTCCTCTTGTCTGGTAGACGCACAGGTCTGACAGTCCTCTTGTCTGGTACACGCACAGGTCTGACAGTACTCATGTCTGGTAGACGCACAGGTCTGACAGTCCTCTTGTCTGGTAGACGCACAGGTCTGACAGTCCTCTTGTCTGGTAGACGCACAGGTCTAACAGTCCTCTTGTCTAATAGACGCACAGGTCTGACAGTCCTCTTGTCTGGTAGACATACAGGTCTGACAGTCCTCTTGTCTGGTAGACGCACAGGTCTGACAGTCCTCTTGTCTGGTAGACGCACAGGTCTGACAGTCCTCTTGTCTGGTAGACGCACAGGTCTGACAGTACTCATGTCTGGTAGACGCACAGGTCTGACAGTCCTCTTGTCTGGTAGACGCACAGGTCTGACAGTCCTCTTGTCTGGTAGACGCACAGGTCTAACAGTCCTCTTGTCTAATAGACGCACAGGTCTGACAGTGCTCATGTCTGGTAGACGCACAGGTCTGACAGTTCTCTTGTCTGTTAGACGCACAGGTCTGACAGTTCTCTTGTCTGGTAGACGCACAGGTCTGACAGTCCTCTTGTCTGGTAGACGCACAGTTCTGACAGTCCTCGTCTGGTAGACGCACAGGTCTGACAGTCCTCTTGTTTGGTAGACGCACAGGTCTGACAGTCCTCTTGTCTGGTAGACGCACAGGTCTGACAGTCCTCTTGTCTGTTAGACGCACAGGTCTGACAGTCCTCTTGTCTGGTAGACGCACAGGTCTGGCAGTTCTCTTGTCTGGTAGACGCACAGGTCTGACAGTCCTCTTGTCTGGTAGACGCACAGGTCTGACAGTCCTCTTGTCTGGTAGACGCACAGATATGACTGTCCTCGTCTGGTAGACGCACAGGTCTGACAGTCCTCTTGTCTGGTAGACGCACAGGTCTGACAGTCCTCTTGTCTGGTAGACGCACAGGTCTGACAGTCCTCGTCTGGTAGACGCACAGGTCTGACAGTTCTCTTGTCTGGTAGACGCACAGATCTGACAGTCCTCTTGTCTGGTTGACGCACAGGTCTGACAGTCGTCTTGTCTGGTTGACGCACAGGTCTGACAGTCGTCTTGTCTGGTTGACGCACAGGTCTGACAGTCGTCTTGTCTGGTTGACGCACAGGTCTGACAGTCGTCTTGTCTGGTTGACGCACAGGTCTGACAGTCCTCTTGTCTGGTAGACGCACAGGTCTGACAGTCCTCTTGTCTGGTAGACGCACAGGTCTGACAGTCGTCTTGTCTGGTAGACGCACAGGTCTGACAGTCCTCTTGTCTGGTAGACGCACAGGTCTGTCAGTCCTCTTGTCTGGTAGACGCACAGGTCTGACAGTCCTTTTGTCTGGTAGACGCACAGATCTGACAGTCCTCTTGTCTGGTAGACGCACAGATCTGACAGTCCTCTTGTCTGGTAGACGCACATGTCTGACAGTCCTCGTCTGGTAGACGCACAGGTCTGACAGTCCTCTTGTCTGGTAGACGCACAGGTCTGACAGTCCTCTTGTCTGGTAGACGCACAGATCTGACAGTCCTCTTGTCTGGTAGACGCACAGGTCTGACAGTCCTCTTGTCTGGTAGACGCACAGGTCTGACAGTCCTCTTGTCTGGTAGACGCACAGGTCTGACAGTCCTCTTGTCTGGTAGACGCACAGGTCTGACAGTCCTCTTGTCTGGTAGACGCACAGGTCTGACAGTCCTCTTGTCTGGTAGACGCACAGATCTGACAGTCCTCTTGTCTGGTAGACGCACAGGTCTGACAGTCCTCTTGTCTGGTAGACGCACAGGTCTGACAGTCCTCTTGTCTGTTAGACGCACAGGTCTGACAGTCCTCTTGTCTGGTAGACGCACAGGTCTGACAGTCCTCTTGTCTGGTTGACGCACAGGTCTGACAGTCCTCTTGTCTGGTAGACGCACAGGTCTGACAGTCCTCTTGTCTGGTAGACGCACAGATCTGACAGTCCTCTTGTCTGGTTGACGCACAGATCTGACAGTCCTCTTGTCTGGTTGACGCACAGGTCTGACAGTCCTCTTGTCTGGTTGACGCACAGGTCTGACAGTCCTCTTGTCTGGTAGACGCACAGATCTGACAGTCCTCTTGTCTGGTTGACGCACAGGTCTGACAGTCCTCTTGTCTGGTAGACGCACAGGTCTGACAGTCCTCTTGTCTGGTAGACGCACAGATCTGACAGTTCTCTTGTCTGGTTGACGCACAGGTCTGACAGTCGTCTTGTCTGGTAGACGCACAGATCTGACAGTCCTCTTGTCTGGTTGACGCACAGGTCTGACAGTCGTCTTGTCTGGTTGACGCACAGGTCTGACAGTCGTCTTGTCTGGTTGACGCACAGGTCTGACAGTCGTCTTGTCTGGTTGACGCACAGGTCTGACAGTCGTCTTGTCTGGTTGACGCACAGGTCTGACAGTCGTCTTGTCTGGTTGACGCACAGGTCTGACAGTCGTCTTGTCTGGTTGACGCACAGGTCTGACAGTCGTCTTGTCTGGTAGACGCACAGATCTGACAGTCCTCTTGTCTGGTTGACGCACAGGTCTGACAGTCGTCTTGTCTGGTTGACGCACAGGTCTGACAGTCGTCTTGTCTGGTAGACGCACAGGTCTGACAATAACGAAAACTGTTAAATAAGACAACGTTGGATATTTAGTTAATACGTGTCGCACGCTGGGAAGTTAATACGTGTCGCACGCTGGGAAGTTAATACGTGTCGCACGCTGGGAAGTTAATACGTGTCGCACGCTGGGAAGTTAATACGTGTCGCACGCTGGGAAGTTAATACGTGTCGCACGCTGGGAAGTTAATACGTGTCGCACGCTGGGAAGTTAATACGTGTCGCACGCTGGGAAGTTAATACGTGTCGCACGATGGGAAGTTAATACGTGTCGCACGCTGGGAAGTTAATACGTGTCGCACGCTGGGAAGTTAATACGTGTCGCACGCTGGGAAGTTAATACGTATCGCACGCTGGGAAGTTAATACGTGTCGCACGCTGGGAAGTTAATACGTGTCGCACGCTGGGAAGTTAATACGTGTTGCACGCTGGGAAGTTAATACGTGTCGCACGCTGGGAAGTTAATACGTGTCGCACGCTGGGAAGTTAATACGTGTCGCACGCTGGGAAGTTAATACGTGTCGCACGCTGGGAAGTTAATACGTGTCGCACGCTGGGAAGTTAATACGTGTCGCACGCTGGGAAGTTAATACGTGTCGCACGCTGGGAAGTTAATACGTGTCGCACGCTGGGAAGTTAATACGTGTCGCACGCTGGGAAGTTAATACGTGTCGCACGCTGGGAAGTTAATACGTGTCGCACGCTGGGAAGTTTTTCAGTGCTTTCGGTTTGAACGTTTATTATCTACCGGGTCATTTTTCTGACCATTTCTGCATTTGCTTTACTGTGTTTTCTAAATAACATGTCATCTAACATTCATAAGTTTCTTACCTGCTATATGTCTCCTACTTGTGATCAGTTTTTTATTCCTCAGATATGTAAAAACCTGAAATTTGTCGTAATGAACATCACGTTGTTTTCAGTATTGTAATTTTTCTGGATCTTTTACTGAGACAACATTCATGCTTATTTTAGTCCCGTGGCAGTGGTGGAATATCTGAGCAGCCAGAAGGCGGTTACTGGTGTTATAGTAACAGCCCGTTGAGACAAAATAATGTAAGCCTACAGCTTACAGGGGCCAGTGTAGTTGGGGCACAGAAGTCACTCTTTGACCACTCGATCAGCTGAGGCAGTTCGGTAGATAAGTGACACGTGGATATGGAATATAAGTATCTCGTGCACTGACACTTGTTCCTCACGACTAGCGTGACCCTAGATCAGTCCTCTGTGCTAAGAAATAGGTTACTAGATACTCACAAAAAGTTGACGGTTAGTATCAAATTAAACCTTAAATCAATGGAGGTAATCTGAAGAAAATCAAGGATAAACCAAAGACTACAGGAGGATAATATACTTCCAACACTGACTCAGGAGTAGGAAACAGGTCACTTCACTCACCAGGTCAACACTGAGTCAGGAATAGAAGCGGCTAACAGTTCACCTCACTCACCAGATCAACACTGAATCAGGAGTAGGAGTGACTGTAACAGGTCACCTCACTCACCAAGTCAACTAGAGCAGTTCCTGCCACGGGCACTAGGTGGCACTGATGTTACCATACCACCTCACGTACTATAGTACGGTAACGACTCAAACAACCATCTAGACTACTACCAGAGGACAGAAAAATAATATACACACTGAACTTATTCCTCACACTGATCATTTCCTCATTGTCAATATCCAATGTAGCGTATTTTAATTTCTTGTAAGTTCTCTTATGTGTTGATTCACAGCAAGCTTTGATTAGACGTACGAGCTCCCTGGTATGTGCTTGTTTCACTTGTTTAATTAAGTATTTCTAGATACAGTAACTGGTACAATGCTCTTGTCTACCAATATTCCGTTTTACATTCTGGGAGACTGAAATCTCCAAGGAAAATAATATTTGGTGTTGCATTCCCCAGGTTTTCAACTACTCTTTCTCACACCTCTTCTCTCGTCCTCCTTCACATCCTCCCTCCCTCCCATTCTCCCTCACGCCCTCACATCCTCACCTCCATACTATAAAATAATTAACCATTAAAATTATCTTAAAGGGCTATAAAATACGTAAAAATTAATCGTGTAATTACATAAGTGATGGAATCCTTCCATGATGCAGAGATGGATCCCTCCCTCCCATGATGCAGAGATGGATCCCTCCCTCCCATGATGCAGAGATGGATTCCTCCCTCCCATGATGCAGAGATGGATCCCTCCCTCCCATGATGCAGAGATGGATCCCTCCCTCCCACGATGCAGAGATGGATCCCTCCCTTCCATGATGCTTCCATGATGCAGAGATGGATCCCTCCCTCCCATGATGCAGAGATGGATCCCTCCCTCCCATGATGCAGAGATGGATCCCTCCCTCCCACGATGCAGAGATGGATCCCTCCCTCCCATGATGCAGAGATGGATCCCTCCCTCCCATGATGCAGAGATGGATCCCTCCCTCCCATGATGCAGAGATGGATCCCTCCCTCCCATGATGCAGAGATGGATTCCTCCCTCCCATGATGCAGAGATGGATCCCTCCCTCCCATGATGCAGAGATGGATACCTCCCTTCCATGATGCAGAGATGGATCCCTCCCTCCCATGATGCAGAGATGGATCCCTCCCTCCCATGATGCAGAGATGGATCCCTCCCTCCCACGATGCAGAGATGGATCCCTCCCTTCCATGATGCAGAGATGGATCCCTCCCTCCCATGATGCAGAGATGGATCCCTCCCTCCCATGATGCAGAGATGGATCCCTCCCTCCCATGATGCAGAGATGGATTCCTCCCTTCCATGATGCAGAGATGGATCCCTCCCTCCCATGATGCAGAGATGGATCCCTCCCTCCCATGATGCAGAGATGGATTCCTCCCTCCCATGATGCAGAGATGGATCCCTCCCTCCCATGATGCAGAGATGGATCCCTCCCTCCCATGATGCAGAGATGGATCCCTCCCTCCCATGATGTACATTATAACAGTAAGGAAACAAACTTTGCTCTCTTACTTACATTTTTTTTGCTGTGTTGCGCTTTATACATACTGCAAGTAATGGTGGTAGCAATGTACCCGAGAGATCCCTTCCATCCCAGTGTCACGGGAGGGAGAGATCCCTTGCATCCCAGTGTCACGGGAGGGAGAGATCCCTTGCATCCCAGTGTCACGGGAGGGAGAGATCCCTTGCATCCCAGTGTCACGGGAGGGAGAGATCCCTTGCATCCCAGTGTCACGGGAGGGAGAGATCCCTTGCATCTCAGTGTCACGGGAGGGAGAGATCCCTTGCATCCCAGTGTCACGGGAGGGAGAGATCCCTTGCATCCCAGTGTCACGGGAGGGAGAGATCCCTTGCATCCCAGTGTCACGGGAGGGAGAGATCCCTTGCATCCCAGTGTCACGGGAGGGAGAGATCCCTTGCATCTCAGTGTCACGGGAGGGAGAGATCCCTTGCATCCCAGTGTCACGGGAGGGAGAGATCCCTTGCATCTCAGTGTCACGGGAGGGAGAGATCCCTTGCATCCCAGTGTCACGGGAGGGAGAGATCCCTTGCATCCCAGTGTCACGGGAGGGAGAGATCCCTTGCATCCCAGTGTCACGGGAGGGAGAGATCCCTTGCATCTCAGTGTCACGGGAGGGAGAGATCCCTTGCATCCCAGTGTCACGGGAGGGAGAGATCCCTTGCATCCCAGTGTCACGGGAGGGAGAGATCCCTTGCATCCCAGTGTCAAGGGAGGGAGAGATCCCTTGCATCACAGTGTCACGGGAGGGAGAGATCCCTTGCCAGTGTCACGGAGGGAGAGATCCCATCCCCGTGTCACGGGAGGGAGAGATCCCTTGCATCTCAGTGTCACGGGAGGGAGAGATCCCTTGCATCCCAGTGTCACGGGAGGGAGAGATCCCTTGCATCCCAGTGTCACGGGAGGGAGAGATCCCTTGCATCCCAGTGTCACGGGAGGGAGAGATCCCTTGCATCCCAGTGTCACGGGAGGGAGAGATCCCTTGCATCCCAGTGTCACGGGAGGGAGAGATCCCTTGCATCCCAGTGTCACGGGAGGGAGAGATCCCTTGCATCCCAGTGTCACGGGAGGGAGAGATCCCTTGCATCCCAGTGTCACGGGAGGGAGAGATCCCTTGCATCCCAGTGTCACGGGAGGGAGAGATCCCTTGCATCCCAGTGTCACGGGAGGGAGAGATCCCTTGCATCCCAGTGTCACGGGAGGGAGAGATCCCTTGCATCCCAGTGTCACGGGAGGGAGAGATCCCTTGCATCCCAGTGTCACGGGAGGGAGAGATCCCTTGCATCCCAGTGTCACGGGAGGGAGAGATCCCTTGCATCCCAGTGTCACGGGAGGGAGAGCTCCCTGGCATCCCAGTGGCACGGGCGGGAGAGATCCCCCATCCCCGTGTCACGGGCGGGAGAGATCCCTTGCATCCCCGGGTCACGGGAGGGAGAGATCCCTTGCATCCCAGTGTCACGGGAGGGAGAGATCCCTTGCATCCCAGTGTCACGGGAGGGAGAGATCCCTTGCATCCCAGTGTCACGGGAGGGAGAGATCCCTTGCATCCCAGTGTCACGGGAGGGAGAGATCCCTTGCATCCCAGTGTCACGGGAGGGAGAGATCCCTTGCATCCCAGTGTCACGGGAGGGAGAGATCCCTTGCATCCCAGTGTCACGGGAGGGAGAGATCCCTTGCATCCCAGTGTCACGGGAGGGAGAGATCCCTTGCATCCCAGTGTCACGGGAGGGAGAGATCCCTTGCATCCCAGTGTCACGGGAGGGAGAGATCCCTTGCATCCCAGTGTCACGGGAGGGAGAGATCGCATCCCTTGCATCCCAGTGTCACGGGAGGGAGAGATCCCTTGCATCCCAGTGTCACGGGAGGGAGAGATCCCTTGCATCCCAGTGTCACGGGAGGGAGAGATCCCTTGCATCCCAGTGTCACGGGAGGGAGAGATCCCTTGCATCCCAGTGTCACGGGAGGGAGAGATCCCTTGCATCCCAGTGTCACGGGAGGGAGAGATCCCTTCCATCCCAGTGTCACGGGAGGGAGAGATCCCTTCCATCCCAGTGTCACGGGAGGGAGAGATCCCTTCCATCCCAGTGTCACGGGAGGGAGAGATCCCTTGCATCCCAGTGTCACGGGAGGGAGAGATCCCTTGCATCCCAGTGTCACGGGAGGGAGAGATCCCTTGCATCCCAGTGTCACGGGAGGGAGAGATCCCTTGCATCCCAGTGTCACGGGAGGGAGAGATCCCTTCCATCCCAGTGTCACGGGAGGGAGAGATCCCTTGCATCCCAGTGTCACGGGAGGGAGAGATCCCTTGCATCCCAGTGTCACGGGAGGGAGAGATCCCTTCCATCCCAGTGTCACGGGAGGGAGAGATCCCTTCCATCCCAGTGTCACGGGAGGGAGAGATCCCTTCCATCCCAGTGTCACGGGAGGGAGAGATCCCTTGCATCCCAGTGTCACGGGAGGGAGAGATCCCTTCCATCCCAGTGTCACGGGAGGGAGAGATCCCTTGCATCCCAGTGTCACGGGAGGGAGAGATCCCTTCCATCCCAGTGTCACGGGAGGGAGAGATCCCTTGCATCCCAGTGTCACGGGAGGGAGAGATCCCTTGCATCCCAGTGTCACGGGAGGGAGAGATCCCTTGCATCCCAGTGTCACGGGAGGGAGAGATCCCTTGCATCCCAGTGTCACGGGAGGGAGAGATCCCTTCCATCCCAGTGTCACGGGAGGGAGAGATCCCTTGCATCCCAGTGTCACGGGAGGGAGAGATCCCTTCCATCCCAGTGTCACGGGAGGGAGAGATCCCTTCCATCCCAGTGTCACGGGAGGGAGAGATCCCTTGCATCCCAGTGTCACGGGAGGGAGAGATCCCTTCCATCCCAGTGTCACGGGAGGGAGAGATCCCTTGCATCCCAGTGTCACGGGAGGGAGAGATCCCTTCCATCCCAGTGTCACGGGAGGGAGAGATCCCTTGCATCCCAGTGTCACGGGAGGGAGAGATCCCTTCCATCCCAGTGTCACGGGAGGGAGAGATCCCTTCCATCCCAGTGTCACGGGAGGGAGAGATCCCTTGCATCCCAGTGTCACGGGAGGGAGAGATCCCTTCCATCCCAGTGTCACGGGAGGGAGAGATCCCTTGCATCCCAGTGTCACGGGAGGGAGAGATCCCTTGCATCCCAGTGTCACGGGAGGGAGAGATCCCTTGCATCCCAGTGTCACGGGAGGGAGAGATCCCTTCCATCCCAGTGTCACGGGAGGGAGAGATCCCTTCCATCCCAGTGTCACCCTTCCATCCCAGTGTCACGGGAGGGAGAGATCCCTTGCATCCCAGTGTCACGGGAGGGAGAGATCCCTTGCATCCCAGTGTCACGGGAGGGAGAGATCCCTTGCATCCCAGTGTCACGGGAGGGAGAGATCCCTTGCATCCCAGTGTCACGGGAGGGAGAGATCCCTTGCATCCCAGTGTCACGGGAGGGAGAGATCCCTTGCATCCCAGTGTCACGGGAGGGAGAGATCCCTTGCATCCCAGTGTCACGGGAGGGAGAGATCCCGTGCATCCCAGTGTCACGGGAGGGAGAGATCCCTTGCATCCCAGTGTCACGGGAGGGAGAGATCCCTTCCATCTCAGTGTCACGGGAGGGAGAGATCCCTTGCATCCCAGTGTCACGGGAGGGAGAGATCCCTTCCATCTCAGTGTCACGGGAGGGAGAGATCCCTTGCATCCCAGGAGAGATCCCTTCCATCCCAGTGTCACGGGAGGGAGAGATCCCTTGCATCCCAGTGTCACGGGAGGTAGAGATCCCTTCCATCCCAGTGCCACGGGAGGGAGAGATCCCTTCCATCTCAGTGTCACGGGAGGGAGAGATCCCTTCCATCCCAGTGTCACGGGAGGGAGAGATCCCTTCCATCCCAGTGTCACGGGAGGGAGAGATCCCTTCCATCCCAATGTCATGGGAGGAAGAGATCTCTTCCATTCTTGCCTCAAGGTAGATATCACTACCAACGGTGGGTAACTTTCAGTGGCGTCGTTCTTTTCCACGTGCTGCAAATTTCGGTTATTGAAGGGGCCTCCCTGAAGTCCAGTACCTGGGTGGTAAAGGTTTAAATGGCGGGAAGTTCAACATCTCAGACGAGCAGAAAAATGTTCACTAGAGCTTGTATAAACAAGCGCATGTTCACCTGTGCCAGCCAACAGTCTTCAGTCCATCAAAGAAGTAGTAAAGAAACCGTGAAATGTGCCGAGTTACTGGCCAAGTTTGTGGTGCAGGTGCGAGAGACCAGATGTAAACAAAGACTGGGGAGACTTAAGTATTACGGGAGGATGGAAGGTAATAAACCGGGATTATTACTGTCCTTCCGGTGTAAAACATTATCACACCATACTGTCTTGTGAATATGAAACATATACTCACATCGGAAAGTTGGGTAGTAGATACCAACCATCCAGGGAGGTACTACTATACTATTTTATTAGTGTGTAGCACACACCAGGTATGCAGTTCACCCACCTCTTTCCTGCTTCACTTATGTTATTTTGTGATGGAACACCAGCAGGTTTGTAAGACAGGATTTACCATCTCTAAACTCGTGCTGGTTGTTGTTAATGATACCACCTCTCTAATGATGCTCCACCACTCTAGTGATTATCTTCTCCATTACTTTACACAATATGTATGTTACTGCACTGGTCTCTGTTTGTACGCTTCCTTAAACACTGTCTCCTTAAACACTGTCTCCTTAAACACTGTCTCCTTAAACACTGTGACCGCATTCATGTCTTTTAAGTCTGATGATTTTAGGTAATGTGTGTGTGTGTGTGTGTGTGTGTGTGTGTGTACTCACCTAGTTGTACTCACCTAGTTGAGGTTGCAGGGGTCGAGTCCGAGCTCCTGGCCCTGCCTCTTCACTGATCGCTACTAGGTCACTCTCCCTGAACCGTGAGCTTTATCATACCTCTGCTTAAAGCTATGTATGGATCCTGCCTCCACTACATCGCTTCCCTCATCTGTGTCTTCAACTTCCAACTGTGTCCCCTTGTTACTGTGTCCAATCTCTGGAACATCCTGTCTTTGTCCACCTTGTCAATTCCTCTCAGTATTTTGTATGTCGTTATCATGTCCCCCCTATCTCTCCTGTACTCCAGTGTCCTCTTACTGTCCCCCAGTGTCCCCTGTTCTCTTAGCTCTGGGACTAGTCTTGTTGCAAACCTTTGCACTTTCTCTAGTTTCTTTACGTGCTTGGCTAGGTGTGGGTTCCAAACTGGTGCCGCATACTCAAATATGGGCCTAACGTACACGGTGTACAGGGTCCTGAACGATTCCTTATTAAGGTGTCGGAATGCTGTTCTGAGGTTTGCTAGGCGCCCATATGCTGCAGCCGTTCTTTGGTTGATGTGCGCTTCAGGAGATGTGCCTGGTGTTATACTCACCCCAAGATCTTTTTCCTTGAGTGAGGTTTGTCGTCTCTGGCCCCCCTAGACTGTACTCCGTCTGCGGTCTTCTTTGCCCTTCCCCAATCTTCATGACTTTGTACTTGGTGGGATTGAACTCCAGGAGCTAATTGCTGGACCAGGTCTGCAGCCTGTCCAGATCCCTTTGTAGTTCTGCCTGGTCTTCGATCGAGTGAATTCTTCTCATCAACTTCACGTCATCTGCAAACAGGGACACCTCAGAGTCTATTCCTTCCGTCATGTCGTTCACAAATACCAGAAACAGCACTGGTCCTAGGACTGACCCCTGTGGGACCCCGCTGGTCACAGGTGCCCACTCTGACACCTCGCCACGTACCATGACTCAATGCTGTCTTCCTGACAAATATTCCCTGATCCATTGTAGTGCCTTCCCTGTCTCCCTGCTTGGTCCTCCAGTTTTTGCACTAATCTCTTGTGTGGAACTGTGTCAAACGCCTTCTTGCAGTCCAAGAATATGCAATCCACCCACCCCTCTCTCTCTTGTCTTACTGCTGTCACCATGTCATAGAACTCCAGTAGGTTTGCGACACAGGATTTCCCGTCCCTGAAACCATGTTGGCTGCTGTTGATGAGATCATTCCTTTTTAGGTGTTCCACCACTCTTCTCCTGATAATCTTCTCCATGACTTTGCATACTATACATGTCAGTGACACTGGTCTGTAGTTTAGTGCTTCATGTCTGTCTCCTTTTTTAAAGATTGGGACTATATTTACTGTCTTCCATGCCTCAGGTAATCTCCCTGTTTCGATAGATGTATTGAATATTGTTGTTAGGGGTACACATAGCGCCTCTGCTCCCTGTGTGTGTGTGTGTGTGTGTGTGTGTGTGTGTGTGTGTGTGTGTGTGTGTGTGTGTGCATTGTGTACATGAGCGTGTTTGCTCTTGTATGCACACACTTCCCGAACAAACACCAGACTAAACCATCCTCCGGGAACAACAAACACAAACACACTGGAGCCACGGAAGAGGAAGACTGCTTCCTTAAATTTTCTTCGTCTTCCTACACTGAATTCTTCCCTTCTCGAATTTAATTACAACATCAGTTGGACTGAAGGAGGACAGGTGCTGGGACTGAGGGAGGTCAGGTGCTGGGACTGAGGGAGGTTGGGTGCTGGGACTGAGGGAGGATAGGTGCTGGGACTGAGGGAGGTCAGGTGCTGAGACTGAGGGTGGTCAGGTGCTGGGACTGAGGGAGGACAGGTGCTGGGACTGAGGGAGGTCAGGTACTGGGACTGAGGGTGGTCAGGTGCTGGGACTGAGGGAGGACAGGTGCTGGGACTGAGGGAGGTCAGGTACTGGGACTGAGGGAGGATAGGTGCTGGGACTGAGGCCTGGTGCTGAGCCTAGCCTAGGCAACTGGGCTCCCCTTATTGCACACTCCAGATGCCTCACACACACACACACACAAACACACACACACACACACACACACACACACACACACACACACACACACACACACACACACACACACACACACACACACACACACGCACTACCAGCACCACTTCTGTGTGCTCGGCAATAATGTCAAAGATAAGGTGGAGGTAAATAGGGAAGAGAGAGGAGGGGGAAGGGAGGGGAGGAGAGGAGAGGGAAAGGGGAGGGAAAGGGAGTGGAGGAGGGGGGAAGGGTAAGGACAGAGAGGGTGGATAATAAAAGTGTTTAGGGAAGCAACGGCAGAGAGAGAGGATAGTAAAAGTGTTTAACATGAGTGAAAGAAGGATATATGGAATATACCACACGAAAAAACTCCCTTCATCATTACGTGAGTGCACTTGTAGACACAGCTAGGGAGGACGATCTTAGTGGGTGATCCCTTCATCATTACGTGAGTGCACTTGTAGACACAGCTAGGGAGGACGATCTTAGTGGGTGATCCCTTCATCATTACGTGAGTGCACTTGTAGACACAGCTAGGGAGGACGATCTTAGTGGGTGATCCCTTCATCATTACGTGAGTGCACTTGTAGACACAGCTAGGGAGGACGATCTTAGTGGGTGATCCCTTCATCATTACGTGAGTGCACTTGTAGACACAGCTAGGGAGGACGATCTTAGTGGGTGATCCCTTCATCATTACGTGAGTGCACTTGTAGACACAGCTAGGGAGGACGATCTTAGTGGGTGATCCCTTCATCATTACGTGAGTGCACTTGTAGACACAGCTAGGGAGGACGATCTTAGTGGGTGATCCCTTCATCATTACGTGAGTGCACTTGTAGACACAGCTAGGGAGGACGATCTTAGTGGGTGATCCCTTCATCATTACGTGAGTGCACTTGTAGACACAGCTAGGGAGGACGATCTTAGTGGGTGATCCCTTCATCATTACGTGAGTGCACTTGTAGACACAGCTAGGGAGGACGATCTTAGTGGGTGATCCCTTCATCATTACGTGAGTGCACTTGTAGACACAGCTAGGGAGGACGATCTTAGTGGGTGATCCCTTCATCATTACGTGAGTGCACTTGTAGACACAGCTAGGGAGGACGATCTTAGTGGGTGATCCCTTCATCATTACGTGAGTGCACTTGTAGACACAACTAGGGAGGACGATCTTAGTGGGTGATCCCTTCATCATTACGTGAGTGCACTTGTAGACACAGCTAGGGAAAACGATCTTAGTGGGTGATCCCTTCATCATTACGTGAGTGCACTTGTAGAGACAATTATGGACGGGGGACGAATGGTAGTCAATATATATTTCCCAGTTGAGTCAACGTGTGTGCATGTGAAACATCTGATGTGTTTAACAGAGTTAAATACAACTGATGTTTAACAGGATAAAACAATCACAGTTTTATAAACGCAAACACACGGAGGTAGGGACAAACACACTCTACTGATCAAAATAAACCAATAAACCCAAACAAATAAATTAAAGAAGTGCAGTTTAGTCATTTATACACAGCAGCAGCAACATTGTTTTTTAACTCCAGCTAATTAATATTTGTACCAGAAATGTATACTGTGCCAGAATTATACACCGAAATTGTATATCAGATTATATTTCCAGAGTGTATTGTACTCGAGCGAATTAGGGAAATGATTTATAATGTTCACTATTTTTACTCAGAGCTTCTTTTAATAAGTTCATTTACTCCTCTTCCTTTATCACTGCTCTCATTCTTCCTCACTTCACGCTGCGATTTCTTTACCTTATTCTTTCTACTGGTTTATTCTCCCTCAGCATTTTGCCTCACCGTTTCAACATTCTGCCTCATTATTTCAACATTCTGCCTCATTGTTTCAACATTCTGCCTCATTGTTTCAACATTCTGCCTCACTTTCCACCAGAACACATTCCCCAGGCATCTCATTCATCCTCACGGAAAGAAGGCAGCAACTAATTAATTTGCCTCAAAGATTTCCTTCCTCCCCTGACACACGAAGCTTCTGCCTCCCGCTCAACGGACGGAGGGTCGAGCCTCCACTACCACTCCTGATGAGTGACTCACACTGGGTTTATATTCATCACATTAAAGTATAAAACTAATATGTCGTTACTGGCCTGAAGCGTCTCTGGAAGATATCACATTTAATGACTGCGATAATTTTCCCATCAATCTTCCTTCCTGTGCTTTCTGTCTACCTGTCTCTCTCTCCCCCTCTCTCTCTCCCGCTCTGTCTCTCCCTTGTTCTCTGTCTCCGTTCTCCTTGCCTCTCTCCCTCGCTCCAAGCTTACCCCTCTCTTGGTCCCTGTCTCCCTCTCTCCATGCCTACCTCCCTCCCTCTCTCCATGCCTACCTCCCTCCCTCTCTCCATGCCTACCTCCCTCCCTCTCTCCATGCCTACCTCCCTCCCTCTCTCCATGCCTACCTCCCTCCCTCTCTCCATGCCTACCTCCCTCCCTCTCTCCATGCCTACCTCCCTCCCTCTCTCCATGCCTACCTCCCTCTCTCCTTTCCAAGCTCTCTGTCTTCATTCGTCCCTCACATGAAGAGGTCAACTTGTTGCTGACATGTAAGTGTCGTTGAGATTAAATAATATCGATTCAAGAGTCCGTGTGTGAGATTTAAGATCTCTGAGAAAAGATTCAAGAGTCCGTGCGTGAGATTTAAGATCTCTGAGAAAAGATTCAAGAGTCCGTGTGTGAGATTTAAGATCTCTGAGAAAAGATTCAAGAGTCCGTGTCTGAGGCGAAATTCAATATTCTTGACTAAAAACTCAAGGATCCGCGACTCAGATTCGCGCATTCTGAACTTAGAATCAAAATCCATAATGTGAGTTCTAAGACTGAAACTACGAACATTAATATCCTAGAGTAAAGATTCAGGAATTAACTCAAGACACAAATTCAGTTCAACGAACCAAGAAGTTGAATTCCATTCTTCAGAGCCAAGACACACGAACACACTAACATGCCCGGTTGGCAGATAAAAAAAAATATAACTTTAATTAGTAGATAGAGTGAAGCTTAAAGCTCCACAAGCTTGGAAAATGTAGCTTCCACAGCTCTCATGTTATATTTCTAATTTATTAAAATAGTATCTGGGAAGAGTGTCTGGTCGTAGAGGAGTGGTGTAGAGTTCCAGTAGATCTGTGCCATGGTGAACAAAATGACCTTGAACAAGAGTCAGTTTTGGTTTGAAGAACACACAAGTTTATGTTCAAGGCAATCGCCTTGATTTTCAAGAGTATCACCTTGGTCTTCAAGCCTTCTGCTTTTCTACCCTTGACTCAAACACCTAGATGATACACAATTGTCCTTAATCTAGATAGAAGTAGACAGTTTCTCAGCAGATAATCTCAATATGAACTTCCTAGTTCTCAACTATCTTCCCTTCCCATGTACTCCCATTATCTTGGTCTTCAAGACCATTACCTAGGTTTTCAAGACCATCACCTAGGTCTTTAAGACCATCACCTGGGTCTTCAGGAGCTACACACTTCCCACCGGAATCCACATAACAGTTTTAATATCCGCAAAGTTAGTCTTGCGATTCCTAAAGTTTACTCTCTTGTGTCTTTGTTAAAGTTGAGAAGACTTTCTTGCTCCCTTTCTCTGCTTCCTCTTCTCTTCTTCACCTGCTTTATTGCCTTCCTTTGTTTTTCTGTCTCTTCTATTTTTTATAGCCGGCAGGGAAAATAGGCCCATTAATGAGAGTATATCTCACATTGCACACAAAATACTCCTAAAAAACGCCTGTCTACCCCCTTCATGCCACACCCTCTCCCACGTCTTAGAGCACTATTGCCAGATCTCAGGTCACCATTACCAGAAACACAGAGGTTCCAGGTCTGAGGTCACCATCAGTAGAAACACCCAGGTTCCAGGTTTCAGGTCACCATCAGCAGAAACACCCAGGATCCAGGTCTCAGGCCACAGCCACAGACATCAAGCCCTCACACTTTTCCTCTTAAATACCTCCGGTAGCTTTTATATTTTTGTTGACTTGCTGATGTTTTCATTTGCTCTCGCAGAGACGAGGTGCACACACCCACTTGAAGCAAACAACCTATTTACACGATGCTTTTTTTATTAAATGAGAGCATAGACTGAGGATGAACGAAAGAGTATTAGACTGGGAGAGTGAAGGAGCCAAGAGGAAGGGAAGAGGAGGAAGGAAGAAGAGGAAGGCAAGATGATGAAGGTAGCAAGAGAAAGAAGAGAGGAAGGGAAATGACAAGAAGAAAATAGGAAGGAAAGGAAGCCAGAAAAGATGGGGGGGGGAAAGGAGGGAGGTGGAGAAACTATGTACACAAGGATAGACTCTTCATCTACGTCACAATATAAATTTCATTCTCTTCAACTCAGATTTGGTAAAATATAAGATCAAGTTTAATTATATAAAAAAACTGAAAAGTTCATTAATATTGAGCTTGGGTTCGGGGGTTTATGACCCAAGAATTTTGATATCCAGTTCTGGGAAAGAAAATGTTTGGAGATGAAATACTCTTATGTCAACCTTGACAATTACTAGTGTTTGTTGTTGTTGCAAATAGTATAGGCAAAAGGACACAAGTGCAACTAATGCGGCATTTTATTACGGCAACGTTTCGCTCTCCAGGAGCTCTGGCAACGTTTCGCTCTCCAGGAGCTCTGTCAAGCCGTTACAAAACTATATTAATGGAGAAGCGGTGAGCCATGTTGGTCTTGAGGAAACCGAGGTAAGAGATATATTCAGGTTTGATAATAAAAAAAGGGAGTTTGCCTCGCGGTCCTTACCTAAAAAGTCCTACACTAGCATCACTGGATGAGACATCCTTCAGCATGATTGTGAAAGGCGGCCAGCCTGGCCACACTGCTGGCCACTGTGGGCCAGCGCAGCGTTGAATGTAGATGGATCTGTTTAAGAAATCATGTCCATTTTTGTAAACTTTGTACGCTGCCGTCACAACTTAATCCAGTAAGTTGGCAGAAGTGGAGGGGCGAGCTGCCTTTCCCTTCCCACTCCCTGCATACTTAAGGTATTAACAACATTACGGAACACCAGAGAGCAGCACCAGTGTTCTGCCTCGCCACACAATCAGTGGATCAAGAGCCCTGCACAGAATTAAAGGAAAGAGAGTAAACAGTTGTGTGTTTGTACAGTGTCAGAATATTTTATCCACAAATCTTCCACGACGAGACGTCTCGAAGTCTCTGTTATAAAGCTTATCAGAGAAAAGCTTAGCCCAGGCTTTTATTAACTTTTACGGGGAATTTAGATTTTCATAAATATCTCAAAAAGAGCTTTACTAACACACAAAATTATACACCGTAGCATTATAGTCGTTAGTAATATATTTGTTATAGTTGTTGTTTATGTGGAGAAAGAACGTAGAGACGAATTAAAATGTTGAATAAAACTAACAAGAATGATAATATTAGAATGTATTAATGTATATTATATTACACAGATAATGCAGGAAAGTCCAACTGATACTGAACATCATGTATACCACATGATGCAGTCATGTATACTACATGATGCAGTCATGTATACTACATGATGCAGTCATGTATACCACATGATGCAGTCATGTATACCACATGATGCAGTCATGTATACCACATGATGCAGTCATGTATACTACATGATGCAGTCATGTATACCACATGATGCAGTCATGTATACTACATGATGCAGTCATGTATACCACATGATGCAGTCATGTATACCACATGATGCAGTCATGTATACCACATGATGCAGTCATGTATACTACATGATGCAGTCATGTATACCACATGATGCAGCCATGTATACCACATGATGCAGTCATGTATACTACATGATGCAGTCATGTATACCACATGATGCAGTCATGTATACCACATGATGCAGTCATGTATACTACATGATGCAGCCATGTATACTACATGATGCAGTCATGTATACCACATGATGCAGTCATGTATACCACATGATGCAGTCATGTATACTACATGATGCAGTCATGTATACCACATGATGCAGTCATGTATACTACATGATGTAGTCATGTATACTACATGATGCAGCCATGTATACCACATGATGCAGTCATGTATACTACATGATGCAGTCATGTATACTACATGATGCAGTCATGTATACCACATGATGCAGTCATGTATACCACATGATGCAGTCATGTATACTACATGATGCAGCCATGTATACTACATGATGTAGTCATGTATACTACATGATGCAGCCATGTATACTACATGATGCAGCCATGTATACTACATGATGCAGTCATGTATACTACATGATGCAGTCATGTATACTACATGATGCAGTCATGTATACTACATGATGCAGTCATGTATACTACATGATGCAGTCATGTATACTACATGATGCAGTCATGTATACTACATGATGCAGCCATGTATACTACATGATGCAGCCATGTATACTACATGATGCAGTCATGTATACTACATGATGCAGTCATGTATACTACATGATGCAGCCATGTATACTACATGATGCAGCCATGTATACTACATGATGCAGCCATGTATACTACATGATGCAGCCATGTATACTACATGATGCAGCCATGTATACTACATGATGCAGCCATGTATACTACATGATGCAGTCATGTATACTACATGATGCAGTCATGTATACTACATGATGCAGCCATGTATACTACATGATGCAGTCATGTATACCACATGATGCAGTCATGTATACTACATGATGCAGTCATGTATACTACATGATGCAGTCATGTATACTACATGATGCAGCCATGTATACTACATGATGCAGCCATGTATACTACATGATGCAGTCATGTATACTACATGATGCAGCCATGTATACTACATGATGCAGCCATGTATACTACATGATGCAGTCATGTATACTACATGATGCAGTCATGTATACTACATGATGCAGTCATGTATACTGCATGATGCAGCCATGTATACTACATGATGCAGCCATGTATACTGCATGATGCAGCCATGTATACTACATGATGCAGTCATGTATACCACATGATGCAGTCATGTATACTACATGATGCAGTCATGTATACTACATGATGCAGTCATGTATACCACATGATGCAGCCATGTATACTGCATGATGCAGCCATGTATACTACATGATGCAGTCATGTATACTACATGATGCAGCCATGTATACTGCATGATGCAGTCATGTATACTACATGATGCAGCCATGTATACTACATGATGCAGCCATGTATACTGCATGATGCAGTCATGTATACTACATGATGCAGCCATGTATACTACATGATGCAGTCATGTATACTACATGATGCAGTCATGTATACTACATGATGCAGCCATGTATACTACATGATGCAGCCATGTATACTGCATGATGCAGTCATGTATACTACATGATGCAGTCATGTATACTACATGATGCAGTCATGTATACTGCATGATGCAGCCATGTATACTACATGATGCAGTCATGTATGTTACATGATACAGTTCATCATACACACCATAGTACAGATCATCATACACACCATAATACAGTTCATCATACACACCATAATACAGTTCATCATACACACCATAATACAGTTCATCATACACACCATAGTACAGATCATCATACACACCATAATACAGTTCATCATACACACCATAATACAGTTCATCATACACACCATAATACAGTTCATCATACACACCATAATACAGATCATCATACACACCATAGTACAGATCATCATACACACCATAATAGATCATCATACACACCATAGTACAGATCATCATACACACCATAATAGATCATACACACCATAATAGATCATCATACACACCATAATACAGTTCATCATACACACCATAGTAGAGATCATCATACACACCATAATAGATCATCATACACACCATAATACAGTTCATCATACACACCATAGTACAGATCATCATACACACCATAATACAGTTCATCATACACACCATAATACAGATCATCATACACACCATAATAGTTCATCATACACACCATAATACAGTTCATCATACACACCATAGTACAGTTCATCATACACACCATAATAGTTCATCATACACACCATAATAGATCATCATACACACCATAGTACAGATCATCATACACACCATAATAGTTCATCATACACACCATAATACAGATCATCATACACACCATAATAGTTCATCATACACACCATAATACAGATCATCATACACACCATAACAGTTCATCATACACACCATAATACAGATCATCATACACACCATAATACAGATCATCATACACACCATAGTACAGATCATCATACACACCATAACACAGTTCATCATACACACCATAACACAGTTCATCATACACACCATAATAGATCATCATACACACCATAATACAGATCATTATACACACCATAATAGTTCATCATACACACCATAATACAGATCATCATACACACCATAACAGTTCATCATACACACCATAGTACAGTTCATCATACACACCATAATACAGATCATCATACACACCATAATAGATCATCATACACAGCATAATAGTTCATCATACACACCATAATACAGTTCATCATACACACCATAACAGTTCATCATACACACCATAACAGTTCATCATACACACCATAATACAGTTCATCGTACACACCATAATAGTTCATCATACACATCATAATAGTTCATCATACACATCATAATACAGTTCATCATACACACCATAATACAGTTCATCATACACACCATAACAGTTCATCATACACACCATAATACAGTTCATCGTACACACCATAATAGTTCATCATACACACCATAATACAGTTCATCATACACACCATAATACAGTTCATCGTACACACCATAATAGTTCATCATACACATCATAATAGTTCATCATACACATCATAATAGTTCATCATACACACCATAGCAGTTCATCATACACACCATAACAGTTCATCATACACACCATAACAGTTCATCATACACACCATAACAGTTCATCATACACACCATAACAGTTCATCATACACACCATAACAGTTCATCATACACACCATAATAGTTCATCATACACACCATAACAGTTCATCATACACATCATAATACAGTGGTCACCAGTAAACAACTGCCAAAAAAATAATAAAACAGAAAATCGTAAAAAATACGATCTAAATATATTTTTCTTCGGTGAGGCTGTTTGTTGATGTTTCGAACACTTGTGAGAAGTTGTGCATTGTTCAGTTGAAAGTTGATGTTTCGAACACTTGTGAGAAGTTCAACACAATTCACTGTCAACCTACATCAAATTTAGATTTAGGACTGAGAAAATGTTTGGTGAAGCTGGTGTAACTGTGTGTGTGGTGAGGCTGGTGTAACTGTGTGTGTGGTGGGGCTGGTGTAACTGTGTGTGTGGTGAGGCTGGTGTAACTGTGTGTGTGGTGGGGCTGGTGTAACTGTGTGTGTGGTGAGGCTGGTGTAACTGTGTGTGTGGTGAGGCTGGTGTAACTGTGTGTGTGGTGAGGCTGGTGTAACTGTGTGTGTGGTGACGCTGGTGTAACTGTGTGTGTGGTGGGGCTGGTGTAACTGTGTGTGTGGTGAGGCTGGTGTAACTGTGTGTGTGGTGAAGCTGGTGTAACTGTGTGTGTGGTGAGGCTGGTGTAACTGTGTGTGTGGTGAGGCTGGTGTAACTGTGTGTGTGGTGGGGCTGGTGTAACTGTGTGTGTGGTGAGGCTGGTGTAACTGTGTGTGTGGTGGGGCTGGTGTAACTGTGTGTGTGGTGAGGCTGGTGTAACTGTGTGTGTGGTGAGGCTGGTGTAACTGTGTGTGTGGTGAGGCTGGTGTAACTGTGTGTGTGGTGGGGCTGGTGTAACTGTGTGTGTGGTGAGGCTGGTGTAACTGTGTGTGTGGTGAGGCTGGTGTAACTGTGTGTGTGGTGAGGCTGGTGTAACTGTGTGTGTGGTGAAGCTGGTGTAACTGTGTGTGTGGTGAGGCTGGTGTAACTGTGTGTGTGGTGAGGCTGGTGTAACTGTGTGTGTGGTGAGACTGGTGTAACTGTGTGTGTGGTGAGGCTGGTGTAACTGTGTGTGTGGTGAGGCTGGTGTAACTGTGTGTGTGGTGAAGCTGGTGTAACTGTGTGTGTGGTGAGGCTGGTGTAACTGTGTGTGTGGTGAAGCTGGTGTAACTGTGTGTGTGGTGAAGCTGGTGTAACTGTGTGTGTGGTGAAGCTGGTGTAACTGTGTGTGTGGTGAGGCTGGTGTAACTGTGTGTGTGGTGAGGCTGGTGTAACTGTGTGTGTGGTGGGGCTGGTGTAACTGTGTGTGTGGTGAAGCTGGTGTAACTGTGTGTGTGGTGAGGCTGGTGTAACTGTGTGTGTGGTGAGGCTGGTGTAACTGTGTGTGTGGTGAGGCTGGTGTAACTGTGTGTGTGGTGAGGCTGGTGTAACTGTGTGTGTGGTGAGGCTGGTGTAACTGTGTGTGTGGTGAGGCTGGTGTAACTGTGTGTGTGGTGAGGCTGGTGTAACTGTGTGTGTGGTGAGGCTGGTGTAACTGTGTGTGTGGTGAAGCTGGTGTAACTGTGTGTGTGGTGAGGCTGGTGTAACTGTGTGTGTGGTGAGGCTGGTGTAACTGTGTGTGTGGTGAGGCTGGTGTAACTGTGTGTGTGGTGAGGCTGGTGTAACTGTGTGTGTGGTGAGGCTGGTGTAACTGTGTGTGTGGTGAGGCTGGTGTAACTGTGTGTGTGGTGAGGCTGGTGTAACTGTGTGTGGTGAGGCTGGTGTAACTGTGTGTGTGGTGAGGCTGGTGTAACTGTGTGTGTAGTGGGGCTGGTGTAACTGTGTGTGTGGTGAGGCTGGTGTAACTGTGTGTGTGGTGAGGCTGGTGTAACTGTGTGTGTGGTGAGGCTGGTGTAACTGTGTGTGTGGTGAGGCTGGTGTAACTGTGTGTGTGGTGAGGCTGGTGTAACTGTGTGTGTGGTGAGGCTGGTGTAACTGTGTGTGTGGTGAGGCTGGTGTAACTGTGTGTGTGGTGAGGCTGGTGTAACTGTGTGTGTGGTGAGGCTGGTGTAACTGTGTGTGTAGTGAGGCTGGTGTAGCTGTGTGTGTGGTGAAGCTGGTGTAACTGTGTGTGTGGTGAGGCTGGTGTAACTGTGTGTGTGGTGAGGCTGGTGTAACTGTGTGTGTGGTGAGGCTGGTGTAACTGTGTGTGTGGTGGGGCTGGTGTAACTGTGTGTGTGGTGGGGCTGGTGTAACTGTGTGTGTGGTGAGGCTGGTGTAACTGTGTGTGTGGTGGGGCTGGTGTAACTGTGTGTGTGGTGAGGCTGGTGTAACTGTGTGTGTGGTGAGGCTGGTGTAACTGTGTGTGTGGTGAGGCTGGTGTAACTGTGTGTGTGGTGAGGCTGGTGTAACTGTGTGTGTGGTGGGGCTGGTGTAACTGTGTGTGTGGTGAGGCTGGTGTAACTGTGTGTGTGGTGAGGCTGGTGTAACTGTGTGTGTGGTGGGGCTGGTGTAACTGTGTGTGTGGTGAGGCTGGTGTAACTGTGTGTGTGGTGGGGCTGGTGTAACTGTGTGTGTGGTGGGGCTGGTGTAACTGTGTGTGTGGTGGGGCTGGTGTAACTGTGTGTGTAGTGGGGCTGGTGTAACTGTGTGTGTGGTGAGGCTGGTGTAACTGTGTGTGTGGTGAGGCTGGTGTAACTGTGTGTGTGGTGAGGCTGGTGTAACTGTGTGTGTGGTGGGGCTGGTGTAACTGTGTGTGTGGTGAGGCTGGTGTAACTGTGTGTGTGGTGAGGCTGGTGTAACTGTGTGTGTGGTGAGGCTGGTGTAACTGTGTGTGTGGTGAGGCTGGTGTAACTGTGTGTGTGGTGAGGCTGGTGTAACTGTGTGTGTGGTGAGGCTGGTGTAACTGTGTGTGTGGTGAGGCTGGTGTAACTGTGTGTGTGGTGAGGCTGGTGTAACTGTGTGTGTGGTGAGGCTGGTGTAACTGTGTGTGTGGTGAGGCTGGTGTAACTGTGTGTGTGGTGAGGCTGGTGTAACTGTGTGTGTGGTGAGGCTGGTGTAACTGTGTGTGTGGTGAGGCTGGTGTAACTGTGTGTGTGGTGAGGCTGGTGTAACTGTGTGTGTGGTGAGGCTGGTGTAACTGTGTGTGTGGTGAGGCTGGTGTAACTGTGTGTGTGGTGAGGCTGGTGTAACTGTGTGTGTGGTGAGGCTGGTGTAACTGTGTGTGTGGTGAGGCTGGTGTAACTGTGTGTGTGGTGAGGCTGGTGTAACTGTGTGTGTGGTGAGGCTGGTGTAACTGTGTGTGTGGTGAGGCTGGTGTAACTGTGTGTGTGGTGAGGCTGGTGTAACTGTGTGTGTGGTGAGGCTGGTGTAACTGTGTGTGTGGTGAGGCTGGTGTAACTGTGTGTGTGGTGAAGCTGGTGTAACTGTGTGTGTGGTGAGGCTGGTGTAACTGTGTGTGTGGTGAGGCTGGTGTAACTGTGTGTGTGGTGAGGCTGGTGTAACTGTGTGTGTGGTGAGGCTGGTGTAACTGTGTGTGTGGTGAGGCTGGTGTAACTGTGTGTGTGGTGAGGCTGGTGGCTGTGTGTGTGGTGGTGTAACTGTTGTGTGGTGAGGCTGGTGTAACTGTGTGTGTGGTGAGGCTGGTGTAACTGTGTGTGTGGTGAAGCTGGTGTAACTGTGTGTGTGGTGAGGCTGGTGTAACTGTGTGTGTGGTGAGGCTGGTGTAACTGTGTGTGTGGTGAAGCTGGTGTAACTGTGTGTGTGGTGAGGCTGGTGTAACTGTGTGTGTGGTGAAGCTGGTGTAACTGTGTGTGTGGTGTAACTGTGTGTGTGGTGAGGCTGGTGTAACTGTGTGTGTGGTGAAGGCTGGTGTAACTGTGTGTGTGGTGAGGCTGGTGTAACTGTGTGTGTGGTGAGGCTGGTGTAACTGTGTGTGTGGTGAAGCTGGTGTAACTGTGTGTGTGGTGAGGCTGGTGTAACTGTGTGTGTGGTGAGGCTGGTGTAACTGTGTGTGTGGTGAGGCTGGTGTAACTGTGTGTGTGGTGAAGCTGGTGTAACTGTGTGTGTGGTGAGGCTGGTGTAACTGTGTGTGTGGTGAGGTTGGTGTAACTGTGTGTGTGGTGAGGCTGGTGTAACTGTGTGTGTGGTGAGGCTGGTGTAACTGTGTGTGTGGTGAGGCTGGTGTAACTGTGTGTGTGGTGAGGCTGGTGTAACTGTGTGTGTGGTGAGGCTGGTGTAACTGTGTGTGTGGTGAAGCTGGTGTAACTGTGTGTGTGGTGAGGCTGGTGTAACTGTGTGTGTGGTGAAGCTGGTGTAACTGTGTGTGTGGTGAGGCTGGTGTAACTGTGTGTGTGGTGAGGCTGGTGTAACTCAACAGTTTTTAAAATGTAAGGAAATATTTAGAATAAACCAGCTGATTGTAGAGTGTAGCAGTTGATTGTAGAGTGTAGCAGTTGATGGTAGAGTGTAGCAGTTGATGGTAGAGTGTAGCAGTTGATTGTAGAGTGTAGCAGTTGATTGTAGAGTGTAGCAGTTGATTGTAGAGTGTAGCAGTTGATGGTAGAGTGTAGCAGTTGATTGTAGAGTGTAGCAGTTGATTGTAGAGTGTAGCAGTTGATGGTAGAGTGTAGCAGTTGATTGTAGAGTGTAGCAGTTGACTGTAGAGTGTAGTAGTTGATTGTAGAGTGTAGCAGTTGATTGTAGAGTGTAGCAGTTGATTGTAGAGTGTAGCAGTTGATGGTAGAGTGTAGCAGTTGATTGTAGAGTGTAGCAGTTGATTGTAGAGTGTAGCAGTTGATTGTAGAGTGTAGCAGTTGATTGTAGAGTGTAGCAGTTGATTGTAGAATGTAGCAGTTGATTGTAGAGTGTAGCAGTTGATGGTAGAGTGTAGCAGTTGATTGTAGAGTGTAGCAGTTGATTGTAGAGTGTAGCAGTTGATTGTAGAGTGTAGCAGTTGATTGTAGAGTGTAGCAGTTGATTGTAGAGTGTAGCAGTTGATTGTAGAGTGTAGCAGTTGATTGTAGAGTGTAGCAGTTGATTGTAGAGTGTAGCAGTTGATGGTAGAGTGTAGCAGTTGATGGTAGAGTGTAGCAGTTGATGGTAGAGTGTAGCAGTTGATGGTAGAGTGTAGCAGTTGATTGTAGAGTGTAGCAGTTGACTGTAGAGTGTAGCAGTTGATTGTAGAGTGTAGCAGTTGATTGTAGAGTGTAGCAGTTGATTGTAGAGTGTAGCAGTTGATTGTAGAGTGTAGCAGTTGATTGTAGAGTGTAGCAGTTGATTGTAGAGTGTAGCAGTTGATGGTAGAGTGTAGCAGTTGATTGTAGAGTGTAGCAGTTGATTGTAGAGTGTAGCAGTTGATTGTAGAGTGTAGCAGTTGATTGTAGAGTGTAGCAGTTGATTGTAGAGTGTAGCAGTTGATTGTAGAGTGTAGCAGTTGATTGTAGAGTGTAGCAGTTGATTGTAGAGTGTAGCAGTTGATTGTAGAGTGTAGCAGTTGATTGTAGAGTGTAGCAGTTGATTGTAGAGTGTAGTAGTTGATGGTAGAGTGTAGTAGTTGATGGTAGAGTGTAGCAGTTGATTGTGGAGTGTAGTAGTTGATTGGAGAGTGTAGCAGTGGTTGTAGAGTGTACCAGTTGATTGTAGAATGTAGGAGTTGATGACAATAAATATAACACTGGTGGAACAAGCTCAGTTGACGAGAATATGTAAAAATGGCTTCAGTTAAGAGGATCTGCGAGCACAGGTGAGTAGCGAGCTCACTCGTCTCACTCAGTGAGCGCAGGTGAATAGCTAGCTCACTCGTCTCAGAGAGTGAGCGCAGGTGAATAGCTAGCTCACTCGTCTCACTCAGTGAGCGCAGGTGAATAGCTAGCTCACTCGTCTCAGAGAGTGAGCACAGGCGAGTAGCGAGCTAGGTCAACATATAATGTACTTGTTTATGTAGAGTAAAGCTCTAACATGAATGATGCATAGTGCGGTATAAAGCGTCTATGTTGTTAATTGGTTTGGTGTAGAAACAGTTGGTAATGTGTAGTTACCTGGGTAGTTTAATATGTGACACATATAGCAGCATAGTAAGCTTTCCAGCCTAAATACCTGTTTTAATTAAGTTAGTCACAGGTGTTAATCCCGGAGCTAAAAGCCAGTGTACATCAGAAATAAATCCGTGTTAGAGGATCTGTGTTTTTTTTAGTATATAAAGCGGCTTTCTAGTGGCCCGGGCAGGGCCCTTACTGTTATTCTAGTGGCTCGGGCAGGGCCCTTACTGTTATTCTAGTGGCTCGGGCAGGGCCCTTACTGTTATTCTAGTGGCTCGGGCAGGGCCTTTACTGTTATTCTAGTGGCTCGGGCAGGGCCCTTACTGTTATTCTAGTGCCTCGGGCAGGGCCCTTACTGTTATTCTAGTGGCTCGGGCAGGGCCCTTACTGTTATTCTAGTGGCTCGGGCAGGGCCCTTACTGTTATTCTAGTGGCTCGGGCAGGGCCTTTACTGTTATTCTAGTGGCTCGGGCAGGGCCCTTACTGTTATTCTAGTGCCTCGGGCAGGGCCCTTACTGTTATTCTAGTGGCTCGGGCAGGGCCCTTACTGTTATTCTAGTGGCTCGGGCAGGGCCCTTACTGTTATTCTAGTGCCTCGGGCAGGGCCCTTACTGTTATTCTAGTGGCTCGGGCAGGGCCCTTACTGTTATTCTAGTGGCTCGGGCAGGGCCCTTACTGTTATTCTAGTGGCTCGGACAGGGCCCTCGCTGTTATTCTAGTGGCTTGGGCAGGGCCCTCACTGTTATTCTAGTGGCTCGGAAAGGGCCCTCACTGTTATTCTAGTGGCTCGGGCAGGGCCCTTACTGTTATTCTAGTGGCTCGGGCAGGGCCCTTACTGTTATTCTAGTGGCTCGGGCAGGGCCCTTACTGTTATTCTAGTGGCTCGGGCAGGGCCCTTACTGTTATTCTAGTGGCTCGGGCAGGGCCCTTACTGTTATTCTAGTGGCTCGGGCAGGGCCCTTACTGTTATTCTAGTGGCTCGGGCAGGGCCCTTACTGTTATTCTAGTGGCTCGGGCAGGGCCCTTACTGTTATTCTAGTGGCTCGGACAGGGCCCTCACTGTTATTCTAGTGGCTCGGGCAGGGCCCTTACTGTTATTCTAGTGGCTCGGGCAGGGCCCTTACTGTTATTCTAGTGGCTCGGGCAGGGCCCTTACTGTTATTCTAGTGGCTCGGGCAGGGCCCTTACTGTTATTCTAGTGGCTCGGGCAGGGCCCTTACTGTTATTCTAGTGGCTCGGGCAGGGCCCTTACTGTTATTCTAGTGGCTCGGGCAGGGCCCTTACTGTTATTCTAGTGGCTCGGACAGGGCCCTCACTGTTATTCTAGTGGCTTGGGCAGGGCCCTCGCTGTTATTCTAGTGGCTCGGACAGGGCCCTCACTGTTATTCTAGTGGCTCGGGCAGGGCCCTTACTGTTATTCTAGTGGCTCGGGCAGGGCCCTCACTGTTATTCTAGTGGCTCGGACAGGGCCCTTACTGTTATTCTAGTGGCTGGGGCAGGGCCCTCACTGTTATTCTAGTGGCTCGGACAGGGCCCTTACTGTTATTCTAGTGGCTCGGACAGGGCCCTCACTGTTATTCTAGTGGCTCGGGCAGGGCCCTCACTGTTATTCTAGTGGCTCGGACAGGGCCCTCACTGTTATTCTAGTGGCTCGGGCAGGGCCCTTACTGTTATTCTAGTGGCTCGGGCAGGGCCCTCACTGTTATTCTAGTGGCTCGGACAGGGCCCTCACTTATTCTAGTGGCTCGGGCAGGGCCCTTACTGTTATTCTAGTGGTTCGGGCAGGGCCCTTACTGTTATTCTAGTGGCTCGGACAGGGCCCTCACTGTTATTCTAGTGGCTCGGACAGGGCCCTCACTGTTATTCTAGTGGCTCGGGCAGGGCCCTTACTGTTATTCTAGTGGCTCGGGCAGGGCCCTTACTGTTATTCTAGTGGCTCGGGCAGGGCCCTTACTGTTATTCTAGTGGCTCGGACAGGGCCCTCACTGTTATTCTAGTGGCTCGGGCAGGGCCCTCACTGTTATTCTAGTGGCTCGGGCAGGCCCTCACTGTTATTCTAGTGGCTCGGGCAGGGCCCTTACTGTTATTTTAGTGGCTCGGGCAGGGCCTTCACTGTTATTCTAGTGACTCGGACAGGGCCCTTACTGTTATTCTAGTGGCTCGGGCAGGGCCCTTACTGTTATTCTAGTGGCTCGGGCAGGGCCCTTACTGTTATTCTAGTGGCTCGGACAGGGCCCTCACTGTTATTCTAGTGGCTCGAACAGGGCTCTCACTGTTATTCTAGTGGCTCGGGCAGGGCCCTTACTGTTATTCTAGTGGCTCGGGCAGGGCCCTTACTGTTATTCTAGTGGCTCGGGCAGGACCCTTACTGTTATTCTAGTGGCTCGGGCAGGGCCCTTACTGTTATTCTAGTGGCTATGGCAGGGCCCTTACTGGTATTCTAGTGGCTCGGACAGGGCCCTCACTGTTATTCTAGTGGCTTGGGCAGGGCCCTCACTGTTATTCTAGTGGCTCGGGCAGGGCCCTTACTGTTATTCTAGTGGCTCGGGCAGGGCCCTCACTGTTATTCTAGTGCCTCGGACAGGGCCCTTACTGTTATTCTAGTGGCTCGGGCAGGGCCCTCACTGTTATTCTAGTGGCTCGGACAGGGCCCTTACTGTTATTCTAGTGGCTCGGGCAGGGCCCTTACTGTTATTCTAGTGGCTCGGACAGGGCCCTCACTGTTATTCTAGTGGCTCGGGCAGGGCCCTTACTGTTATTCTAGTGGCTCGGGCAGGGCCCTCACTGTTATTCTAGTGGCTCGGACAGGGCCCTCACTGTTATTCTAGTGGCTCGGGCAGGGCCCTTACTGTTATTCTAGTGGCTCGGGCAGGGCCCTTACTGTTATTCTAGTGGCTCGGACAGGGCCCTCACTGTTATTCTAGTGGCTCGGACAGGGCCCTCACTGTTATTCTAGTGGCTCGGGCAGGGCCCTTACTGTTATTCTAGTGGCTCGGGCAGGGCCCTTACTGTTATTCTAGTGGCTCGGGCAGGGCCCTTACTGTTATTCTAGTGGCTCGGACAGGGCCCTCACTGTTATTCTAGTGGCTCGGGCAGGGCCCTCACTGTTATTCTAGTGGCTCGGACAGGGCCCTCACTTTTATTCTAGTGGCTCGGGCAGGGCCCTTACTGTTATTCTAGTGGCTCGGGCAGGGCCTTCACTGTTATTCTAGTGGCTCGGACAGGGCCCTTAATGTTATTCTAGTGGCTCGGGCAGGGCCCTTACTGTTATTCTAGTGGCTCGGGCAGGGACCTTACTGTTATTCTAGTGGCTCGGACAGGGCCCTCACTGTTATTCTAGTGGCTCGAACAGGGCCCTCACTGTTGTTCTAGTGGCTCGGGCAGGGCCCTTACTGTTATTCTAGTGGCACGGGCAGGGCCCTCACTGTTATTCTAGTGGCTCGGACAGGGCCCTCACTGTTATTCTAGTGGCTCGGGCAGGGCCCTCACTGTTATTCTAGTGGCTCGGACAGGGCCCTCACTGTTATTCTAGTGGCTCGGGCAGGGAACTTACTGTTATTCTAGTGACTCGGGCAGGGCCCTCACTTTTATTCTAGTGGCTCGGATAGGGCCCTTACTGTTATTCTAGTGGCTCGGGCAGGGCCCTTACTGTTATTCTAGTGGCTCGGACAGGGCCCTCACTGTTATTCTAGTGGCTCGGGCAGGGCCCTCACTGTTATTCTAGTGGCTCGGACAGGGCCCTCACTGTTATTCTAGTGGCTCGGGCAGGGCCCTTACTGTTATTCTAGTGGCTCGGGCAGGGCCCTCACTGTTATTCTAGTGGCTCGGACAGGGCCCTCACTGTTATTCTAGTGGCTCGGACAGGGCCCTCACTGTTATTCTAGTGGATCGGGCAGGGAACTTACTGTTATTCTAGTGGCTCGGGCAGGGCCCTTACTGTTATTCTAGTGGCTCGGGCAGGGCCCTTACTGTTATTCTAGTGGCTCGGGCAGGGCCCTTACTGTTATTCTAGTGGCTCGGACAGGGCTCTCACTGTTATTCTAGTGGCTCGAACAGGGCCCTCACTGTTATTCTAGTGGCTCGGGCAGGGCCCTCACTGTTATTCTAGTGGCTCGGTCAGGGCCCTCACTGTTATTCTAGTGGCTCGGACAGGGCCCTCACTGTTATTCTAGTGGCTCGGGCAGGGAACTTACTGTTATTCTAGTGGCTCGGGCAGGGCCCTTACTGTTATTCTAGTGACTCGGGCAGGGCCCTTACTGTTATTCTAGTGGCTCGGGCAGGGCCTTTACTGTTATTCTAGTGGCTCGAACTGGGCCCTCACTGTTATTCTAGTGGCTCGAGCAGGGCCCTTACTGTTATTCTAGTGGCTCGGGCAGGGCCCTTACTGTTATTCTAGTGGCTCGGACAGGGCCCTCACTGTTATTCTAGTGGCTCGGGCAGGGCCCCCACTGTTATTCTAGTGGCTCGGACAGGGCCCTCACTGTTATTCTAGTGGTTCGGGCAGGGCCCTCACTGTTATTCTAGTGGCTCGGGCAGGGCCCTCATTGTTATTCTAGTGGTTCGGACAGGGCCCTCACTTATTCTAGTGGCTCGGGCAGGGCCCTTACTGTTATTCTAGTGGCTCGGACAGAGCCCTCACTGTTATTCTAGTGGCTCGGACAGGGCCCCTCACTGTTATTCTAGTTGCTCGGGCAGGGCCCTCACTGTTATTCTAGTGGCTCGGGCAAGGCCCTTACTGTTATTCTAGTGGCTCGGGCAGGGCCCTCACTGTTATTCTAGTGGCTCGGACAGGGCCTTCACTGTTATTCTAGTGGCTCGGGCAGGGCCCTTACTGTTATTCTAGTGGCTCGGGCAGGGCCCTCACTGTTATTCTACTGGCTCGGACAGGGCCCTCGCTGTTATTCTAGTGGCTCGGGCAGGGCCCTTACTGTTATTCTAGTGGCTCGGACAGGGCCCTCACTGTTATTCTAGTGGCTCGGGTTGCCCTCACTGTTATTCTAGTGGCTCGGGCAGGGCCCTTACTGTTATTCTAGTGGCTCGGGCAGGGCCGTTACTGTTATTCTAGTGGCTCGGGCAGGGCCCTTACTGTTATTCTAGTGGCTCGGGCAGGGCCCTTAGTGTTATTCTAGTGGCTCGGGCAGGGCCCTTACTGTTATTCTAGTGGCTCGGGCAGGGCCCTCACTGTTATTCTAGTGGCTCGGACAGGGCCCTTACTGTTATTCTAGTGGCTCGGGCAGGGCCCTCACTGTTATTCTAGTGGCTCGGGCAGGGCCCTCACTTATTCTAATAGCCCGGGCAGGGTCCTCACTGTTATTCTAGTGGCCCGGGCACGGCCATCACTATTATTTTAGTGGCTCGGGCAGGGCCCTTACTGTTATTCCAGTGGCTCGGGCAGGGCCCTTACTGTTATTCTAGTGGCTCGGGCAGGGCCCTCACTGTTATTCTAGTGGCTCGGGCAGGGCCCTCACTGTTATTCTAGTGGCCCGGGCAGGGCTCTCACTGTTATTCTAGTGGCTCGGGCAGGGCCCTTACTGTTATTCTAGTGGTCCGGACAGGGCCCTCACTGTTATTCTAGTGGCCCGGGCACGGCCATCATTGTTATTCTAGTGGTCCGGACAGGGCCCTCACTGTTATTCTAGTGGCCCGGGCACGGCCATCATTGTTATTCTAGTGGTCCGGCCAGGGCCCTCACTGTTATTCTAGTGGCCCGGGCACGGCCATCACTGTTATTCTAGATGTCCGGACAGGGCCCTCACTGTTATTCTAGTGGCTCGGACAGGGCCCTCACTGTTATTCTAGTGGATCGGGCAGGGAACTTACTGTTATTCTAGTGGCTCGGGCAGGGCCCTTACTGTTATTCTAGTGGCTCGGGCAGGGCCCTTACTGTTATTCTAGTGGCTCGGCCAGGGCCCTTACTGTTATTCTAGTGGCTCGGACAGGGCCCTCACTGTTATTCTAGTGGCTCGAACAGGGCCCTCACTGTTATTCTAGTGGCTCGGGCAGGGCCCTCACTGTTATTCTAGTGGCTCGGTCAGGGCCCTCACTGTTATTCTAGTGGCTCGGACAGGGCCCTCACTGTTATTCTAGTGGCTCGGGCAGGGAACTTACTGTTATTCTAGTGGCTCGGGCAGGGCCCTTACTGTTATTCTAGTGGCTCGGGCAGGGCCCTTACTGTTATTCTAGTGGCTCGGGCAGGGCCTTTACTGTTATTCTAGTGGCTCGAACTGGGCCCTCACTGTTATTCTAGTGGCTCGGGCAGGGCCCTTACTGTTATTCTAGTGGCTCGGGCAGGGCCCTTACTGTTATTCTAGTGGCTCGGACAGGGCCCTCACTGTTATTCTAGTGGCTCGGGCAGGGCCCTCACTGTTATTCTACTGGCTCGGGCAGGGCCCTCATTGTTATTCTAGTGGTTCGGACAGGGCCCTCACTTATTCTAGTGGCTCGGGCAGGGCCCTTACTGTTATTCTAGTGGCTCGGACAGAGCCCTCACTGTTATTCTAGTGGCTCGGACAGGGCCCCTCACTGTTATTCTAGTTGCTCGGGCAGGGCCCTCACTGTTATTCTAGTGGCTCGGGCAAGGCCCTTACTGTTATTCTAGTGGCTCGGGCAGGGCCCTCACTGTTATTCTAGTGGCTCGGACAGGGCCCTCACTGTTATTCTAGTGGCTCGGGCAGGGCCCTTAGTGTTATTCTAGTGGCTCGGGCAGGGCCCTTACTGTTATTCTAGTGGCTCGGGCAGGGCCCTCACTGTTATTCTAGTGGCTCGGACAGGGCCCTTACTGTTATTCTAGTGGCTCGGGCAGGGCCCTCACTGTTATTTTAGTGGCTCGGGCAGGGCCCTCACTTATTCTAATAGCCCGGGCAGGGCCCTCACTGTTATTCTAGTGGTCCGGGCACGGCCATCACTATTATTTTAGTGGCTCGGGCAGGGCCCTTACTGTTATTCCAGTGGCTCGGGCAGGGCCCTTACTGTTATTCTAGTGGCTCGGGCAGGGCCCTCACTGTTATTCTAGTGGCTCGGGCAGGGCCCTCACTGTTATTCTAGTGGCCCGGGCAGGGCTCTCACTGTTATTCTAGTGGCTCGGGCAGGGCCCTTACTGTTATTCTAGTGGTCCGGACAGGGCCCTCACTGTTATTCTAGTGGCCCGGGCACGGCCATCATTGTTATTCTAGTGGTCCGGACAGGGCCCTCACTGTTATTCTAGTGGCCCGGGCACGGCCATCATTGTTATTCTAGTGGTCCGGCCAGGGCCCTCACTGTTATTCTAGTGGCCCGGGCACGGCCATCACTGTTATTCTAGATGTCCGGACAGGGCCCTCACTGTTATTCTAGTGGCTCGGACAGGGCCCTCACTGTTATTCTAGTGGATCGGGCAGGGAACTTACTGTTATTCTAGTGGCTCGGGCAGGGCCCTTACTGTTATTCTAGTGGCTCGGGCAGGGCCCTTACTGTTATTCTAGTGGCTCGGGCAGGGCCCTTACTGTTATTCTAGTGGCTCGGACAGGGCCCTCACTGTTATTCTAGTGGCTCGAACAGGGCCCTCACTGTTATTCTAGTGGCTCGGGCAGGGCCCTCACTGTTATTCTAGTGGCTCGGTCAGGGCCCTCACTGTTATTCTAGTGGCTCGGACAGGGCCCTCACTGTTATTCTAGTGGCTCGGGCAGGGAACTTACTGTTATTCTAGTGGCTCGGGCAGGGCCCTTACTGTTATTCTAGTGGCTCGGGCAGGGCCCTTACTGTTATTCTAGTGGCTCGGGCAGGGCCTTTACTGTTATTCTAGTGGCTCGAACTGGGCCCTCACTGTTATTCTAGTGGCTCGGGCAGGGCCCTTACTGTTATTCTAGTGGCTCGGGCAGGGCCCTTACTGTTATTCTAGTGGCTCGGACAGGGCCCTCACTGTTATTCTAGTGGCTCGGGCAGGGCCCTCACTGTTATTCTAGTGGCTCGGGCAGGGCCCTCATTGTTATTCTAGTGGTTCGGACAGGGCCCTCACTTATTCTAGTGGCTCGGGCAGGGCCCTTACTGTTATTCTAGTGGCTCGGACAGAGCCCTCACTGTTATTCTAGTGGCTCGGACAGGGCCCTCACTGTTATTCTAGTGGCTCGGGCAGGGCCCTCACTGTTATTCTAGTGGCTCGGGCAGGGCCCTTACTGTTATTCTAGTGGCTCGGGCAGGGCCCTCACTGTTATTCTAGTGGCTCGGACAGGGCCCTCACTGTTATTCTAGTGGCTCGGGCAGGGCCCTTACTGTTATTCTAGTGGCTCGGGCAGGGCCCTCACTGTTATTCTACTGGCTCGGACAGGGCCCTCGCTGTTATTCTAGTGGCTCGGGCAGGGCCCTTACTGTTATTCTAGTGGCTCGGACAGGGTCCTCACTGTTATTCTAGTGGCTCGGGTTGCCCTCACTGTTATTCTAGTGGCTCGGGCAGGGCCCTTACTGTTATTCTAGTGGCTCGGGCAGGGCCGTTACTGTTATTCTAGTGGCTCGGGCAGGGCCCTTACTGTTATTCTAGTGGCTCGGGCAGGGCCCTTAGTGTTATTCTAGTGGCTCGGGCAGGGCCCTTACTGTTATTCTAGTGGCTCGGGCAGGGCCCTCACTGTTATTCTAGTGGCTCGGACAGGGCCCTTACTGTTATTCTAGTGGCTCGGGCAGGGCCCTCACTGTTATTCTAGTGGCTCGGGCAGGGCCCTCACTTATTCTAATAGCCCGGGCAGGGCCCTCACTGTTATTCTAGTGGCCCGGGCACGGCCATCAATATTATTTTAGTGGCTCGGGCAGGGCCCTTACTGTTATTCCAGTGGCTCGGGCAGGGCCCTTACTGTTATTCTAGTGGCTCGGGCAGGGCCCTAACTGTTATTCTAGTGGCTCGGGCAGGGCCCTCACTGTTATTCTAGTGGCTCTGGCAGGGCCTTCACTGTTATTCTAGTGGCTTGGGCAGGGCCCTCACTGTTATTCTAGTGGCCCGGGCAGGGCCCTCACTGTTATTCTAGTGGCCCGGGCAGGGCTCTCACTGTTATTCTAGTGGCCCGGGCAGGGCCCTCACTGTTATTCTAGTGGCTTGGGCAGGGCCCTCACTTATTCTAGTGGCTCGGGCAGGGCCCTCACGGTTATTCTAGTGGCTCGGGCAGGGCCCTCACTGTTATTCTAGTGGCCCGGGCAGGGCCCTCACTGTTATTCTAGTGGCTCGGGCAGGGCCCTCACTGTTATTCTAGTGGCTCGGGCAGGGCTCTCACTGTTATTCTAATGGCTCGGGCAGGGCCCTTACTGTTATTCCAGTGGTCCGGACAGAGCCCTCACTGTTATTCTAGTGGCTCGGGCAGGGCCCTCACTGTTATTCTAGTGGCCCGGGCAGGGCCCTCACTGTTATTCTAGTGGCCCGGGCACGGCCATCACTGTTATTCTAGTGGCTCGGGCAAGGCTCTCACTGTTATTGTAGTGGCCCGGGCAGGGCCCTCACTGTTATTCTAGTGGCCCGGGCACGGCCATCACTGTTATTCTAGTGCCTCGGGCAGGGCCCTTACTGTTATTCTTGTGGTCCAGACAGAGCCCTCACTGTTATTCTAGTGGCCCGGGCAGGGCCCTCACTGTTATTCTAGCGGCCCGGGCAGGGCCCTCACTGTTATTCTAGTGGCCCGGGCAGGGCTCTCACTGTTATTCTAGTGGCTCGGGCAGGGCCCTTACTGTTATTCTAGTGGTCCGGACAGGGCCCTCACTGTTATTCTAGTGGCCCGGGCACGGCCATCATTGTTATTCTAGTGGTCCGGACAGGGCCCTCACTGTTATTCTAGTGGCCCGGGCACGGCCATCATTGTTATTCTAGTGGTCCGGCCAGGGCCCTCACTGTTATTCTAGTGGCCCTGGCACGGCCATCACTGTTATTCTAGATGTCCGGACAGGGCCCTCACTGTTATTCTAGTGGCTCGGGCAGGGCCCTCACTGTTATTCTAGTGGCTCGGGCAGGGCCCTCACTGTTATTCTAGTGGCTCGGGCAGGGCCCTCACTGTTATTCTAGTGGCTCGGGCAGGGCCCTCACTGTTATTCTAGTGGCTCGGGCAGGGCCCTCACTGTTATTCTAGTGGCCCGGGCAAGGCTCTCACTGTTATTCTAGTGGCTCGGGCAGGGCCCTTACTGTTATTCTAGTGGCTCGGGCAGGGCTCTCACTGTTATTCTAGTGGCTCGGGCAGGGCCCTCACTGTTATTCTAGTGGCCCGGGCAAGGCTCTCACCGTTATTCTCGTGGCTCGGGCAGGGCCCTTACTGTTATTCTAGTGGCTCGGGCAGGGCTCTCACTGTTATTCTAGTGGCTCGGGCAGGGCCCTCACTGTTATTCTAGTGGCCCGGGCAGGGCCCTCACTGTTATTCTAGTGGCTCGGGCAGGGCCCTCATTGTTATTCTAGTGGCTCGGGCAGGGCCCTCACTGTTATTCTAGTGGCTCGGGCAGGGCCCTCACTGTTATTCTAGTGGCCCGGGCAGGGCTCTCACTGTTATTCTAGTGGCTCGGGCAGGGCCCTCACTGTTATTCTAGTGGCTCGGGCAGGGCCCTCACTGTTATTCTAGTGGCTCGGGCAGGGCCCTCACTGTTATTCTAGTGGCTCGGGCAGGGCCCTCACTGTTATTCTAGTGGCCCGGGCAGGGCTCTCACTGTTATTCTAGTGGGTCGGGCAGGGCCCTCACTGTTATTCTAGTGGCTCGGGCAGGGCCCTCACTGTTATTCTAGTGGCTCGGGCAGGGCCATCACTGTTATTCTAGTGGCCCGGGCAGGGCCCTTACTGTTATTCTAGTGGCTCGGGCAGGGCCCTCACTGTTATCCTAGTGGCCCGGGCAAGGCTCTCACTGTTATTCTAGTGGCTCGGGCCGGGCTCTTACTGTTATTCTAGTGGCTCGTTCAGGGCCCTCACTGTTATTCTAGTGGCCCGGGCAAGGCTTTCACTGTTATTCTAGTGGCTCGGGCAGGGCCTTCACTGTTATTCTAGTGGCCCGGGCACGGCCATCACTGTTATTCTAGTGGTCCGGACAGGGCTCTCACTGTTATTCTAGTGGCCCGGGCAGGGCTCTGACTTATTCTAGTGGCCCGGGCACGGCCATCATTGTTATTCTAGTGGCCCGGGCACGGCCATCATTGTTATTCTAGTGGCCCGGGCACGGCCATCACTGTTATTCTAGTGGCCCGGGCAGAGCCCTCACTGTTATTCTGATGGAAATATTGAGTGAACTAATCACTGTCTATATGGAGATGATTGACTCTCAGAGTAACATGCCTGATTAATCTGGCTGTTACTGCTAGCAGTCCACAGGTCTGTATAACTATGTCACTCCTCACTATGCCAGTCTATGCCTTACGAAAGAAGGCAGTTTTTTTTACTTCATAAATACCACTCTGTATTACACTAATTTGACCTGTCGAGTGACCAGAACTGTATCGTGACAGGTAGTAAACTGTCAATAATACCTGGGCAACAACTGTGCTGTCACCCCTTAATCTAGGATGATCTGTGGTACAAAGTAGGTGGGTGTTGAGGTGCGCCACGCCTGTGCTTACCTCCAGTACCTTAGTGTGACAGTACTAGTGCGTCTCTCGCACGTACCCCAGGGTACCTCCCAAGTGCATTATAGGTGCCTGCAGCACTTCGGAGTGACTACCTGTGTACAATGCCAAATTGTCCTCGTGTACAGTCTCCTCTTCCCCTGTGTACACTAGCTCTCTGGACCTGTGTGTAAGAGGTAAGGCTGGCCACTCCTCGCACTGTATAATACAAGAGTTGCCTCTGCAAGCAGATAAAGGAGACCTTCCTCTATCTCTCCAGAATACAGATGAGACAACAGTCAACAATGTCCTTTTTGCTGCCCCTAACAACTTTTATCTCTAGGAGTCTCTTAAGGTCGCTACACAGCACAAAGTCATTCAACACCGCCAAACTACCAATCATCACTCACAACCAAGAATGACACATCGAATCACACTAATAGCAACCCAAAGAACCATTTAGATGAAATTGCTCAGTACCACAAGCAACCATCTGAATGATACTACTCAGAACCACAAACAACCATCATAATTCCACTTGAGTAAAAATATGAGTCTTGCAAGAAATAAATCATAATACTGTAAGGAGAGCAGCAACCAGTCTCCCGTTACTCTGCGACTTCCAGCTCAGTTAACAGCGACATAAAGGATATTGGTTTTATTGCCGTGAGCTCTCTCGGGTGTATAATATATATATAGTTGCTTCATGAGGGTTTGCCTGGCCCCGAGGAACTCTCTTTCTGTTGTTTTTTAAGTTTGATTTTTGTGTGTTAGACATGTGTAATTGCCAGGTGAGGTACATCAGCCCTATGTGTGAGGGTGGTCCAGCTGCCCTCCTTATTTGTCTAGATTTCTTTACCTGGCAATCTTGTTAAAATATATTAAGCTTTCCCTTCCAACCGCCTGAAGAGGCTTTCCAGACACCAAACAATTACGCAGTTTCTCCCAACAGTCATGTGTGAGATTGTTGGAGCAGAGTGAGTGGAGACAATAGGTATTTTTTAGACTTGATGTTGGAAGGTGTACAATGTAATATGTATGAAATGGTTCAAGAAAACCAATTAGCCGGACTGGTATGGTAATTACAGTGTTGAATTATTGTACATATGGTGACCATACTCTTTTCTGACAAGATACACACACACACACACACACACACACACACACACACACACACACACACACACACACACACACACACACACACACACACACACACACAAACACACACAAACACACACACACACACACACACACACACACACATATATATATATATATATATATATATATATATATATATATATATATATATATATATATATATATATATATATATATATATATACATGTTAGGTAAGACACATATGCAACAGTTAGGTATCTTTATTGTGAAACGTTTCGCCTACACAGTAGGCTTCTTCAGTCAAGTACAGAAAAGTTGATAGAAGCAGAAGATACTTGAAGACGATGTAATCAGTCCATCACCCTTAAAGTTTTGAGGTGGTCAGTCCCTCAGTCTGGAGAAGAGCATTGTTCCATAGTATGAAACAATATGGAGAAGTGACAGGATGGAGCTTTTTATAGCGCCAAGAGGTGAGACGTAGGCCACTAGGAGAGGTAAGAACTCAGATGTTGAGAGGTCAGGTCCCTCTCAAATCCAGCCCCTCTCACTAGTGGAAGTTGTCGAAGTTGATTGCAGGTCTGTACCAAGATACCCTTGTGTTGCAGTGTCTGACAGACCTGCAACACAGGTCTATGGAACAATGCTCTTCTCCAGACTGAGGGACTGACCACCTCAAAACTTTAAGGGTGATGGACTGATTACATCGTCTTCAAGTATCTTCTGCTTCTATCAACTTTTCTGTACTTGACTGAAGAAGCCTACTGTGTAGGCGAAACGTTTCACAATAAAGATACCTAACTGTTGCATATGTGTCTTACCTAACAACCTGTCGGTATTTTATACCATTTTAATGTTCATATATATATATACATACATACATATATGTTTCACATGTTATGATTGGTATATATCTCTCAGGTCTTTTAATTAAACACGTGACATGGACAGAACAAGGAGTGAAGTGAGGCGGAAATTTCACTGGTAAATGACTTCCTTAATTAAAATTGAAGAGGTCTGAAGTACATAATAATGAAGCTTTCTCCCCAGCAGGTTAAGCTTCTTCAACGCTGCCTCACATAACAAGAAAATAATAAGTCAAATTAATTTATATATATATATATATATATATATATATATATATATATATATATATATATATATATATATATATATATATATATATAACAAGTCGGCCGTCTCCCACCGAGGCAGGGTGACCCAAAAAGAAAGAAAATCCCCAAAAAGAAAATACTTTCATCATCATTCAACACTTTCACCACACTCACACATTATCAGTGCTTTTTGCAGAGGTGCTCAGAATACAACAGTTTAGAAGCATATACGTATAAAGATACACAACATATCCCTCCAAACTGCCAATATCCCAACCCCTCCTTTAAAGTGCAGGCATTGTACTTCCCATTTCCAGGACTCAAGTCCGACTATATGAAAAAAACCGGTTTCCCTGAATCCCTTCACTAAATATTACCCTGTTCACACTCCAACAGCTCGTCAGGCCCCATATACCATTCGTCAGCATTCACTCCTAACACGTTCTCGCACATTTGCTGGAAGTCCAAGCCCCTCGCCCACAAAACCTCCTTTACCCCCTCCCTCCAACCTTTTCCATTTATATGTTCTCCACGTCATTCTGCTTTAATTCGTTCTCTCTAAATGACCAAACCACCTCAACAAACCCTTTTCAGCCCTCTGACTAATAATTTTATTAACTCCACACCTTTTCCTAATTTCCACACTCCGAATTTTCTGCATAATATTTACACCACACATCGCCCTTAGACAGGACATCTCCACTGCCTCCAACCGTCTCCTCGCTGCTGCATTTACAACACAAGCTTCACACCCATATAAGAGTGTTGGTACCACTATACTTTCATACATTCCCTTCTTTGCCTCCATAGATAACATTTTTTGTCTCCACATATACCTCAACGCACCACTCGCCTTTTTTCCTTCATCAATTCTATGATTAACCTCATGCTTCATAAATCCATCCGCCGACACGTCAACTCCCAAATATCTGAAAACATTCACTTCTTCCATACTCCTCCTCCCCAATTTGATATCCAATTTTTCTTTATCTAAATCATTTGATACCCTCATCACCTTACTCTTTTCTATGTTCCCTAAGCTAGCGTTCTCATTTAGCTATGCTGTTGGTCGATACTTCTTAAGGGCTAATTTTGAAACTTCGGGTTTCCATTACCTTTGTGAGACATAATGCGAGTAGTTCAGGGTAATGGCTATGTCAGCTGGTGGCCATGACAGCTGGTGGCCATGACAGCTGGTGACCATGACAGCTGGTGACCATGACAGCTGGTGACCATGACAGCTGGTGACCATAACAGCTGGTGACCATGACAGCTGGTGGCCAAAACAGCTGGTTCTATGATATTTTGTTTGCAGCTGCAGTTTGATTAGTGCTTGATAGTATTATTTTCGTAACAAATAATGTCGTTATTACTACTGACATGTTGAAAGATTGTTGAGCTGACTTATGTTCAGTGGGTGATAGCGGCCTCGCAGGCTGACCCATGTATACCTGACTGTAATCTGCTTGTTATCTGCTAGTTCTGGTACTCTAGTGTAACTAGCGTTTTTTTTTTTGTTTCTTGGAAAGGTAATTCCCCAGTTTGTTAGCATAGAAAGTAATTATGTTAGTCTATTGAGTGACTTGATTGTTTCTTGGTGGACGGCACCGTGAGTTGACACTTGTTGAAGAGAATTGAGTTTTTAGGAGTTTAGTCTTTGTAATAACGGGAACTGACTTTCACTTAGTTTGATGTACCAATCAGGTTATCTTAGTTTTGAGAATTGTGCTCTGAGATGATTATCCTGAGTGCACGTAAGAATGGGTCTCGAGACTGTTTTTTTTTTTTTTTAATTTACACTGAATAATATCTGTAGAAATGGATGTAGTTAGAAGTGTGAGTGGGTTTTTCTCTAGAGTAAAAATTCGACCTGATCGTTGTTTGTGTTGAGAAGAGAAAGACAAGTATATGATGGTGCCGGCGTCCCGGGTTAGTAGTGCCAGAGAGGGAAGTTGTCTTCACATCAGTGCGGCACTGATGGATACTTTGTGTTCCTCCCATCTCACTTCCTCTTCCCCCTCACACCTGTCATTCATTGCTTTATCTTCCCCCTTTCCCCGACCTCCTTACATCATCCTCACTTCTGCTTCCCCTTTCACTCCCCTAACTCCACGCCTCTCTTCGCTTCCCTTCATCGTTCTTTATTTCCCTTTACCTCTACTCTCCTTCCCCCCCTCACCTCCCTTCATTTCCCTGTCTCACCTCCCTCACTTTCTCCTCACTTCTCCCTGTCTCTACTCTCTTCCAAGACACATTGAAATAAATTATATTTCCCATTACCTAAGGGATCCCCGGAGGTGGAAGGCGCGGCTGTCCAAGACTCGCTAAATGTAAACAAAGTGAGTTTTAAATACCAGCTGAGGCCCAGGTAGTTACCAGAGTATGTGTACCAGGTACACTGCCTGTGTGTGTATACACTGCCTGTGTGTGTATACACTGCCTGTGTGTGTATACACTGCCTGTGTGTGTATACACTGCCTGTGTGTGTATACACTGCCTGTGTGTGTATACACTGCCTGTGTGTGTATACACTGCCTGTGTGTGTATACACTGCCTGTGTGTGTATACACTGCCTGTGTGTGTATACACTGCCTGTGTGTGTATACACTGCCTGTGTGTGTATACACTGCCTGTGTGTGTATACACTGCCTGTGTGTGTATACACTGTCTGTGTGTATACACTGCCTGTGTGTATATACACTGCCTGTGTGTGTGTATACACTTCCTGTGTGTGTATATACACTGCCTGTGTGTGTATACACTTCCTGTGTGTGTATACACTTCCTGTGTGTGTATACACTTCCTGTGTGTGTATATACACTGCCTGTGTGTGTACCAGGTACACTGCCTGTGTGTGTACCAGGTACACTGCCTGTGTGTACCAGGTACACTGCCTGTGTGTATCAGGTACACTGCCTGTGTGTGTACCAGGTACACTGCCTGTGTGTGTACCAGGTACACTGCCTGTGTGTGTACCAGGTACACTGCCTGTGTGTGTACCAGGTACACTGCCTGTGTGTGTACCAGGTACACTGCCTGTGTGTGTACCAGGTACACTGCCTGTGTGTGTACCAGGTACACTACTGTCGTGTAACAACTCTCCTACACAGTAACAACAAGAACGCTAACTCTGCTTGCTTCACTGATAATATTGATATCTAGAAAATGAAAGATACTCTACCTGACAGCTGGATGGATGGATCATCTTTCTTCTAGGCTGAGGATTGAGCAACTCAAACTGCATCTAACACATGTTGATAGGGTCTTAGATTTACTATGTCTATTATGTCGCATGGTCACACTAACTGGTGATACTAGCGTAGCTAGGACATAGAACCACAGACGTGTGGGCAGGACCGAGAGCTAGAACTATGAATGGGTAGTCGCGTAAATGCGGCCAAAGAGAAAGAGAGAGAAAAAATCTTTCACGTCAATATTGACTCTAGAGATTGTCTCATGAAGCCGTTGGCAATAGCAGACAATTCCTGGGAATAGCAGACAATTCCTGGGAATAAGAGACAGTTCCTGGTAACAGCAGACAACTCCTGGGAATAGCAGACAATTCCTGGCAATAGTAGACAATTCCTTGTAATAGCAGACAATTTCTGGCAATAGCAAACAATATCTGGGAACAGACTATTCCTTGGAGTAACACAATTCCTAAGAATAACAATTCCTAGGAATATAAGACAATTCCTAAGAATAGAAGAGTATTCCAGGGAACAGTAGACAATGACAATTAGGTCTTGTGAATGTGGGGGAGAGACGTAGTGAAAGAGTGAGCGAGATGGGGTGAGTGGGATGGGGTGAGTGGGATGCGGTGAGTGGGATGCGGTGAGTGGGATGGGGTGAGTGAGTGCGATGTAGTAACTGGAATGGAGTGAATGAGATGAGGTGAGTGGGATGGGGTGAATGGGATGCGGTGAGTGAGTAGGAGTAAATGGAATGGAGTGAATGGGATGGAGTAAATGGGATGGAGTGAGGGGTATGTGATTGCTGGAAAGGGGTAAGTGGGATATTAGAGGGAATTTATACTGGCAGTGAATGTTGTGCGTACATTCTGTAGATGGGCAGTTTCTCTTGCCTTAAAAATTGATGTTAGTGTAGAGCATCAATGTTACGGTGTTGGGAGAACAAGTGACTTAAAGATTATCATCACTGGTATCTTGTTATTTTGAAGCTTCTAGTTATCTACCCCAATGTTTTCCTTCTTACTGTCTGAGTGACACTTCTGATCCTTACCTTATGTCCATGTTGTGCACAGGTGTGGTGCACGGGTGTGGTGGTGCACGGGTGTGGTGCACAGGTAGCGTGTAGGCAGACACTTCATGTATTATGAGTTTCTGCTACAGCCAGGAGATGAAGGCTGCGCTGAAGTGCTGCCAGGTACCCTGTAACAACTGTGTGTGTGTGTGTGTGTGTACTCACCTAGTTGTACTCACCTAGTTGAGGTTGCGGGGGTCGAGTCCGAGCTCCTGGCCCCGCCTCTTCACTGATCGCTACTAGGTCACTCTCCCCGAGCCGTGAGCTTTATCATACCTCTGCTTAAAGCTATGTATGGATCCTGCCTCCACTACATCGCTTCCCAAACTATTCCACTTACTGACTACTCTGTGGCTGAAGAAATACTTCCTAACATCCCTGTGATTCATCTGTGTCTTTAGCTTCCAACTGTGTCCCCTTGTTACTGTGTCCAATCTCTGGAACATCCTGTCTTTGTCCACCTTGTCAATTCCCCTCAGTATTTTGTATGTCGTTATCATGTCCCCCCTATCTCTCCTGTCCTCCAGTGTCGTCAGGTTGATTTCCCTTAACCTCTCCTCGTAGGACATACCTCTTAGCTCTGGGACTAGTCTTGTTGCAAACCTTTGCACTTTCTCTAGTTTCTTTACGTGCTTGGCTAGGTGTGGGTTCCAAACTGGTGCCGCATACTCCAATATGGGCCTAACGTATACGGTGTACAGGGTCCTGAACGATTCCTTATTAAGATGTCGGAATGCTGTTCTGAGGTTTGCTAGGCGCCCATATGCTGCAGCAGTTATTTGGTTATTTGTGTGTGTGTGTGTGTGTGTGTGTGTGTGTGTGTGTGTGTGTGTGTGTGTGTGTGTGTGTGTGTGTTCTTGTGTGTGTGTGTGAAAGTGCACTACCTAGCTGTACTCGCCTAATTATTTTCGAAGGGGTTGATTCATAGCTCCTGGCCCTACTTAAATATCTACAGTCTGTACTAATTCCTGGAGTCCATGGTAAGCTCATACCCATTCTTAAATCTGTGTAGGTATAATGTTTGCCTCTGCCACTACCACTTGATCAAGTGTGTTCGACTCACAACCCTGTGTCCCCGTCGCACAGTTTGTCATACACACAGATGATAATGATGATTAAACTAAAGTATGCAATCAGTTGTATGATCACTTTCATGAACACTTGATTGCTTGATTGTCCATTTATCGAGGAATATAAGTATTGTACAATAATATACACTCTGATATGTCAAGGTAAGTTATCAGTAAAAACTTGCTGTTTAGAAAGTTGGAGCAAATAACTTTGTTTAAAGTTTGTTTCACATCATCAGCTTCACATCATGTGCAAACCTTCATACGTGGGATTCAATTTCCTCTGACAGGTCATTTACGTATATCAGGAATAGCAGAGGTGTGTGTGTGTGTGTGTGTGTGGAGGGAGGGGTGTGTATGGTTGGCAGGGTTGGGAGGAGGGGGGGAAAGGCAGTGTCTGCTGGGTATATCACTATCTGACAAGTCACGTGTGAGAAGCCAGAGATGTGTTTGCTGAATGTGGCAGGACCTGACATTCACTTCAGACCTGATCATCATAAGTGACTCAGGTCAGTGTTGGAACTGGTGCAGTGAGGTTTGATTCAACAAATATGTTCTCTATATAATTACCAGATTAAACACTAGTTCTCAATTTCAGCATCAAATATACTTAAGAGTAACAACCTTTTTAAATGAGTGAGCAGCTTAAATTTGCTGAGAGAGAAATTTGCCAGCCTTGATGTTAAGAAACCTGTATAAAAGGTCCACTTGAAGATACTACAACATTCTTAAAAGTTTATTGCTGAGCCTGAAACAAGGGTACCAGTACAAGTAAACACATTTATTGAGGTAGTAAAACTGCGTTAAAGAATAAAAAGACAGAATATCGTGGCTGGAACAGTGCACAGATAATCCGCATACAGGAGAATGAGACTTATAACGACGTTTCGGTCGAACTTGGACCATTAGCTACTTAATAGTTATTTGTATAAAACTGTTATTAAGAACATATTTTCATTTAATGCTTCTCTTACCTGGAGAGTTTACCTGGAGAGAGTTCCGGGGGTCAACGCCCCCGCGGCCCGGTCTGTGACCAGGCCTCCTTAGGTCAGTGTCCCAGGATGCGACCCACACCAGTCGACTAACACCCAGGTACCCATTTTACTGATGGGGAACATAGACAACAGGTGGAAAGAAACACGTCCAATGTTTCTACTCTGGCTGGGAATCGAACCCAGGCCCTCACCGTGTGAAGCGAGAGCGTTAACCACCAGGCCACAGAGAAACTTTCGGTATGACAATGGGAGATCCTCTTATGCTGATTATCTAATGTGACACTTATTATCACTACATCAAAATTAGTTTTAAACGTGTAGATGTAGATGTTCTGTTTGCTCAGAAGGGCAACACTGGTAAACTTTATAATATAAATTAAATATTTTTATTTATCAAATTAAAATATAAATCGTATATCGACATTAAACTCCTTTACCTTAATGTTCTAATTAACCGGGTTGAGTGATATATCAGTGTACAAACTACACATCCCAGTACAGTGTATAAACAACACACACATCCCAGTACAGTGTATAAACTACACATCCCAGTACAGTGTATAAACTACACATCCCAGTACAGTGTATAAACAACACACACATCCCAGTACAGTGTATAAACTACACATCCCAGTACAGTGTATAAACAACACACACATCCCAGTACAGTGTATAAACTACACATCCCAGTACAGTGTATAAACTACACATCCCAGTACAGTGTATAAACAACACACACATCCCAGTACAGTGTATAAACTACACATCCCAGTACAGTGTATAAACTACACATCCCAGTACAGTGTATAAACAACACACACATCCCAGTACAGTGTATAAACAACACACACATCCCAGTACAGTGTATAAACTACACATCCCAGTACAGTGTATAAACAACACACACATCCCAGTACAGTGTATAAACTACACATCCCAGTACAGTGTATAAACTACACATCCCAGTACAGTGTATAAACAACACACACATCCCAGTACAGTGTATAAACAACACACATCCCAGTACAGTGTATAAACTACACATCCCAGTACAGTGTATAAACAACACACACATCCCAGTACAGTGTATAAACTACACATCCCAGTACAGTGTATAAACTACACATCCCAGTACAGTGTATAAACACACATCCCAGTACAGTGTATAAACAATACACACATCCCAGTACAGTGTATAAACAACACACACATCCCAGTACAGTGTATAAACTACACATCCCAGTACAGTGTATAAACTACACATCCCATTACAGTGCATAAACAACACACACATCCCAGTACAGTGTATAAACTACACATCCCAGTACAGTGCATAAACAACACACACATCCCAGTACAGTGTATAAACTACACATCCCAGTACAGTGTATAAACTACACATCCCAGTACAGTGCATAAACAACACACACATCTCAGTACACTGTATAAACACACATCCCAGTACAGTGTATAAACTACACATCCCAGTACAGTGCATAAACAACACACACATCCCAGTACACTGTATAAACACACATCCCAGTACAGTGTATAAACTACACATCCCAGTACAGTGCATAAGCAACACACACATCGCAGTACAGTGTATAAACTACACATCCCAGTACAGTGTATAAACTACACATCCCAGTACAGTGCATAAACAACACACACATCCCAGTACAGTGTATAAACTACACATCCCAGTACAGTGTATAAACTACACATCCCAGTACAGTGCATAAACAACACACACATCCCAGTACACTGTATAAACACACATCCCAGTACAGTGTATAAACTACACATCCCAGTACAGTGCATAAGCAACACACACATCGCAGTACAGTGTATAAACTACACATCCCAGTACAGTGCATAAACAACACGCACATCCCAGTACACAGTATAAACAAAACATCCCAGTACAGTGTATAAACTACACATCCCAGTACAGTGCATAAACAACACACACATCCCAGTACACTGTATAAACACACATCCCAGTACAGTGTATAAACTACACATCCCAGTACAGTGCATAAACAACACACACATCCCAGTACACTGTATAAACACACATCCCAGTACAGTGTATGAACACACATTCCAGTACAGTGTATAACAACACACACATCCCAGTACACTGTATAAACACACATCCCAGTACAGTGTATAAACACACATCCCAGTACACTAAACAAACATCCCAGTACAGTGTATAAACACACATCCCAGTACAGTGTATAAGCACATCCCAGTACAGTGTATAAACACACATCCCAGTACAGTGTATAAACAATACACACATCCCAGTACAGTGTATAAACACACATCCCAGTACAGTAGTGGTGGTGGTGGTAGTAGTGATGGTGGTGGTGGCAGTAATAGTTGTGGTGGTGGTGGTGGTAGTAGTGGTGGTGGTAGTAGTGTTGTTGGTGGTAGTAGTAGTTGTGATGGTTATAGTGGTGGTGGTGGCAGTAGTCATGATGGTGGTGGTAGTAATAGTTGTGGTGGTAGTGGTGGTGGTGGTAGTAATAGTTGCGATTGTGGTAGTGGTGGTGGTAGTAGTTGTGGTGATGGCAGTAGTAGTGGTGGTGTTGGAAGTAATAGTTGTGGTGGTAGTAGTAGTTGTGGTGGTAGTGCCAGTGCCGCGTGGCACCTCAACAGGTTGCCGTGGATGTCGGGGTGGAGGTTTAAAGCTGAGTTGGCACCCCGGTCGCTGCGCCTCCATCATTATAATCATCTGCCTCCCTCCCTACATCCCTCCCTCTACCTCACTCTCTATCTCCCTTCCTCCCTCTATAACCCTCTCCCCCTCCCTCCCTCTCTACCTCCACCTCTCTCTCCCTCACTATCTCCATTCTTCCCTTTCTAACCCTCTCCCTCCTTGCCTCCCTCCCTCTATCTCCGGCTCTCCCGATCTTCCTTCTTTTTTACTTTCCTCCCTCTCTAACTCTCCCTCTCCCCTCACCTGATTGTTTCCCCTCACTCTGCCTATCTCCCCTCACCGTGATTGTCTCCTCTCACCTTGCCTGTCTCTCCTCACCCTGAGTATCTCCTCTCACCCTGATTGTCTCTCCTCACCCTGATTGTCTCCTCTCACCCTGAGTGTCTCCTCTCACCCTGATTGTCTCCTCTCACCCTGAGTGTCTCCTCTCACCCTGATGTTCTCCCCTCACCCTGATTGTCTCCTCTCACCCTGATTGTCTCCTCTCACCCTGATTGTCTCCCCTCACCCTGATTGTCTCCTCTCACCCTGATTGTCTCCTCTCACCCTGATTGTCTCACCTCATCCTGCCTGTCTCCCCTCGCCCTGATTGTCTCCCCTCACCCTGACTGTCTCCCCTCGCCCTGCCTGTCTCCCCTCACGCTGATTGTCTCCCCTCACCCTGCCTGTCTCCTCACCCTGATTGTCTCCCCTCACCCTGCTTGTCTCCCCTCACCCTGATTGTCTCCTCTCACCCTGCCTGTCTCCCCTCGCCCTGATTGTCTCCCCTCACCCTGACTGTCTCCCCTCGCCCTGCCTGTCTCCCCTCACGCTGATTGTCTCCCCTCACCCTGCCTGTCTCCTCACCCTGATTGTCTCCCCTCACCCTGCTTGTCTCCCCTCACCCTGATTGTCTCCTCTCACCCTGCTTGTCTCCCCTCACCCTGATTGTCTCCTCTCACCCTGATTGTCTCCCCTCACCCTGCCTGTCTCCCCTCACTCTGCCTGTCTCCCTTCTCCCTGCCTGTCTCCCCAATCCCTGATTGTTTCCCCACACCCTGATTGTATTCCTTCACCCTGATTGTCTCCCCTCACCCTACCTGTCTCCCCTCACCCTGATTGTTACCCCTTACTCTGATTGTTTCCATTTACCCTTATTGTCTCCCCTCACCCTCACATTCAATATGACTGCTGTTTCATGTTCACTTTCCTCTCTTTTCCCAGTAGTGGTGATGGTGGTGACAGTAATGGTGGTGATGGTGATAGTGGTGATGGTGATGATAAGAGCAGTAGTGGTGATGATAAGAGCAGTAGTGGTGATGATAAAAGTAGTGGTGATGGTGACAGGAATGCTGGTAATAACGTTGAGAACAATGGTGATAGCAGTAGTGATGGTGACTAATGCTGGTAATAACGTTGAGAACAATGGTGATAGCAGTAGTGATGGTGACAGTAATGCTGGTAATAACGTTGAGAACAATGGTGATAGCAGTGGTGATGGTGACAGTAATGCTGGTAATAACGTTGAGAACAATGGTGATAGCAGTGGTGATGGTGACAGTAATGCTGGTAATAACGTTGAGAACAATGGTGATAGCTGTGGTGATGGTGACAGTAATGCTGGTAATAACATTGAGAACAATGGTGATAGCAGTAGTGATGGTGACAGTAATGCTGGTAATAACGTTGAGAACAATGGTGATAGCAGTGGTGATGGTGACAGTAATGCTGGTAATAACGTTGAGAACAATGGTGATAGCAGTAGTGATGGTGACAGTAATGCTGGTAATAACGTTGAGAACAATGGTGATAGCAGGAGTGATGGTGACAGTAATGCTGGTAATAACGTTGAGAACAATGGTGATAGCAGTAGTGATGGTGACAGTAATGCTGGTAATAACGTTGAGAACAATGGTGAAAGTAGTGGTGATGGTGACAGTAATGCTGGTAATAACGTTGAGAACAATGGTGATAGCAGGAGTGATGGTGACAGTAATGCTGGTAATAACGTTGAGAACAATGGTGATAGCAGTAGTGATGGTGACAGTAATGCTGGTAATAACGTTGAGAACAATGGTGAAAGTAGTGGTGATGGTGACAGTAATGCTGGTAATAACGTTGAGAACAATGGTGATAGCAGTAGTGATGGTGACAGTAATGCTGGTAATAACGTTGAGAACAATGGTGATAGCAGGAGTGATGGTGACAGTAATGCTGGTAATAACGTTGAGAACAATGGGGGTTATCATTCGTAGTTATACATCTTAAATTCTCAAGAATTCTCGGTCTATGCTGTCCTGACTCAACACCAACATTCCTAACTCCCAGGGACCGAGGGAGGGAAGGAGGGAGTCCTAACTTCAAGGGACGGAGGGAGGGAAAGAGAGAGTCCTGATTCCTAGGGACGAAGAGAAGGAAGGAGGAAGGGAGTCCTAACTCCCAGGGAGGGAGGGAAGGAAGAAGGGAGTCCTAACTCCCAGGGACGGAGGGAGGAAAGGAGGGAGTCTTAACTCCTAGGGAGGGAGAGAAGGAAGAAGGGAGTCCTAACTCCCAGGGACGGAGGGAGGGAAGAAGGAAGGGAGTCCTAACTCCTAGGGACGGAGGAAGGGAAGAAGGAGGAAGGGAGTCCTAACTCCCAAGAACGGAGGGAGGGAAGGAGGAAGGGAGTCCTAATTCCCAGGGAGAACATTCTCATCCAAACCTCCACTACTACGGTCCCCAGTATTGCAACATTCCCAGGAAGACACCACCTAATTTCTGCCCTTTTAATGGAAAGTTAAATGATACTGACTTAATTTATGTGTGTGTGTGTACTCACCTAATTGTGGTTGCAGGGGTCGAGACACAGCTCCTGGCCCCGCCTCTTCATTGATCGCTACTAGGTCCTCTCTTTGCTTCCAGAGCTTTGTCATACCTCATCTTAAAGCTATGTATGGTTCCTGCCACATCATTTGTTAGGCTATTCCACTTCCTGACGACTCTGTGACTGAAGAAATACTTCCTAACATCCCTATGACTCGTCTGAGTCTTCAGCTTCCAAATGTGACCGCTTGTTTCTGTGTCCCCTCTCTGGAACAACCTGTCTTTGTCTACCTTATCTATTCCACGCAGTATTTTGTATGTCGTTATCATGTCTCCCCTGACCCGCCTGTCCTCGAATGTCGTCAGTCCGATTTCCCCCAACCTTTCTTCGTAGGACATACCCCTGAGCTCCGGAACTAACCTAGTTTCAAACCTTTGCACTTTCTGTGTGTGTTTGTGTGTGTGTGTATGTGTGTATGTGTGTGTGTGTATATGTGTATATATGTGTGTGTGTGTGTGTGTGTGTGTGTGTGTGTGTGTGTGTGTGTGTGTGTGTGTGTGTGTGTGTGTGTGTGTGTATGCTCACTCACTTGTTTACTCACTAGCTTAGTCACAAATTTACTACTTTACAAGATCATTCATTCTAACACTCGATCACTTTCTCTTCTTCATTAACTCACTTGCTTAATAACTCACTCATACAGTAACTCTCTAACTCATTCACTCAGCAACTCCAGCCCAAATATACAGTCATGTTTTGACATGAGTTTCAGACATGCACTCTGGGATGGTATGATATGCACCAATGTGACCTTGCCATGACTTAAGATGATCGATTCACCTAACTTTAAGTAATTAAAGTCGCTACAACCACTGACTGACTCTTAAGTCACCACCACCACTGCCACAACTACTACTACCACAACTACTACTACCACAACTACCACTACCACCACTATCACAACCGCCATCACCACCACAACCGCCACAGCTACCGCCACCACCACCACTGACTGACTCTTAAGTCACCACCACCACTACCACTATCGCCATTATCACCACCACCACTACCACTATCACCATTATCACCACCACTACTACCACTATCGCCATTATCACTACCACCACCACCTCCACGAGAGGCGCCTTAATTACCACCAGAAAATTCTAAATCACCTCCAGAACCATATTAATCACACCAAAAGCGTGTTAATCACCACCTTAATCATCACCATCTGCTCCGTAATCGCCATCAGAAGCCTCGTAATAACCACCAGAAAGGTCTTAATCACCAAATGGTGCAATGTCGGTTCGGGCAGTGCCAGGTGGTGGAGTGCCAGGTGGTGTAGTACTAGTTGTGTAGTGCCAAGTGTAGTCCAGGTGGTGCTATGCACCAGTGTTAAACATTCAAGACATAAAATATAATCAGTACTCGAGCTGTTAACATATTTTCACCACCAGAACTGATGTACAAATATCTACAACTATGTACATAGTTCAGAACACTTTTGAAGAGTGACAGATGAGAAGATTCTCTACTGCAGTTATCACAGACTCATACAGAAGACATATCTTGTATGTTGGTAGCCAGCGCGAGGCAGGAGTGGATCTGGTTGTCTTGGTTGTTCCTAGATGCAAGGTAACCTCACCCAGACCACCAACTCTCCCTCTGTAACGTCGGACTGCCCCAGCACTTTGTTAGCTGCCCCGTACCAGGATAGTGCACTCCTCCTTGCTAGCAATAACTGTGCTCCAGACTGGCAAGAATGACATGCAGATCACTGATTTTACGCGACACACGTTAATACACGACTGATGCTGCAACAGAGATCTAAATGAGCTGCAACTGCCCCAAACACCTGCCTAAGTGAACGTGGTCGGTATCACTCTTGCCTCATACCAATGCTATAGGCTGCTCATGACACTCTGGGTGTCCGGGATGTCTGAGGGTTTAGCTTCCTGGGTAAGCACAAGACTGTCGCACCCTGGCTCACTTTTGTGTTAAGTGTTATCTAGTACTCTACATGACGCAGAAAGTGATAATCTACAGACAGTAATACTACATAAACTTGCATTCAATGTGAACACAATGCCACTGTATAAAATGGCAATCCAAGGAAAGTGACACTGTTCATCTTGAACACAGTAAACAGAAAGAAAGAGATGGAAGACAAGGTGCTTCTCTTCCTCTCTCTCTGTCTTTTTATTAATGTCTCTAACTTTACCAGTAGAGTAAAATTCTCTAGCACAGCTTTACAAGCAGTAAGTTTAACCTACGACAAGAGTCCCATGCTAGTCCAAGACTAATAACGGAACTTTTAAAGAGATACTGAGTGTCGTCACAACTCACATGTGCATCACCTCACTGAGTCTACATGTATTTACTGTTATAACACTTATGACCGTAATAGTAATCTATCGTATTGGAATTCACATAAACACCCAGATCTGTCGTCCTTGAGGCGTAGTTATAACTGTAGTTCTTAACAGCGGAGCGTGTTGCAATGCTTGTTAATAATATTCAGTGTACTTCAATATGATAAGAACACTGCCTGCTTCAACAAGTGTTTGGAACACTGGGTGTGTTACAGCTGCAGCAACACCTGAGTTCTGGCTGCCAACTTTAACTCTTCAGAGTCAAGAGGAAGAATGACCGCTGCTGTGTCTTCTTTAATGTGATGAATTAGTTAGTATTTTCGTCCAGGAGACTTGTATCACCCCCTCCCCCCTCACCCTCCGTCACCCCCCCCCCCACGGCCCCTACCAACCAAACAAACCCCCCAATTAACACTTCTCTGGTCAACTACGCAACCAACATCCACCACTATACAAACACCATATATCTCCATGATACCGTTATTAGAGCTGGTTTTAGGACTGACTTGCCAGGTGTGTGTGTACTCACCTAATTGTACTCACCTAATTGTGGTTGCAGGGGTCGATACTCAGCTCCTGGCCCCGCCTCTTCACTGATCGCTACTGGGTCCTCTCTCTGCTTCCTGAGCTTTATCATACCTCTTCTTAAAACTATGTATGGTTCCTGCCTCCACTACTTCACTTGCTAGGCTATTCCACTTCCTGACGACTCTATGACTGAAGAAATACTTCCTAACGTCCCTGTGACTCGTCTGAGTCTTCAGCTTCCAGTTGTGACCCCTTGTTCCTGTGTCCCCTCTCTGGAACATCCTATCTCTGTCCACCTTGTCTATTCCCCGCAGTATCGTGTATGCCGTTATCATGTCTCCCCTGGCCCTTCTGTCCTCCAGTGTCGTCAGTCCGATTTCCCTCAACCTTTCCTCGTACGACATTCCCCTGAGCTCTGGGACTAGCCTTGTTGCAAACCTTTGTACTTTCTCTAATTTCTTGACGTGCTTGACCGGGTGTGGGTTCCAGACTGGTGCTGCATACTCCAGTATGGGCCTAACACACACATTGTACAGTGTCTTGAACGATTCCTTATGAAGGTATCGGAACGCTATTCTCAGGTTTGCCAGGCGCCCGTATGCTGCAGCAGTTATTTGGTTGATGTGTGCTTCCGGTGACGTGCTCGGTGTTATGGTCACCCCGAGGTCTTTCTCCCTGAGTGAGGTCTGTAGTCTTTGTCCACCTAGCCTATACTCTGTCTGCGGTCTTCTTTGCCCCTCCCCAATCTTCATGACTTTGGATTTGGCAGGATTGAATTCGAGAAGCCAGTTACTGGACCACATGTCCAGCCTGTCCAGGTCTCTTTGCAGTCCTGCCTCATCCTCATCCGATTTAATTCTTCTCATCAACTTCACATCATCTGCGAATAGGGACACTTCAGAGTCTATTCCTTCCATAATGTCGTTCACATATATTAAAAATAGCACTGGTCCTAGAACTGACCCCTGTGGGACCCCGCTCGTCACAGGCGCCCACTGTGATACCTCTTCACGTACCATGTCTCGTTGCTCCCTCCCTGTCAGGTATTCCCTGATCCATTGCAGTGCCCTCCCTGTTACATGCGTCTGATCCTCCAGCTTCTGCACTAATCTCTTGTGGGGAACTGTGTCAAAGGCCTTCCTGCAGTCTAGGAAAACGCAATCTACCCACCCCTCTCTCTCGTGTCTTACTTCTGTTACCTTGTCATAAAACTCCAGGAGGTTTGTGATACAAGATTTGCCTTCCATGAACCCATGCTGGTTTTCATTTATAATCTTGTTCCGTTCCAGGTGTTCGACCACTCTCCTCCTGATAATCTTCTCCATGACTTTGCACACAATACATGTCAGAGACACAGGTCTGTAGTTTAGCGCCTCGTTTCTGTTTCCTTTCTTAAATATGGGGACTACATTTGCTGTCTTCCATTTCTCAGGTAGTTGCCCAGTTTCAAGGGATGTGTTGAAGATTGTGGTTAGAGGCACGCACAGCATCTCTGCTCCTTCTCTAAGGACCCATGGGGAGATGTCCGGTCCCATCGAGTTTGAGGTATCAAGGTCACTTAAGAGCGTGTGTGTGTGAGTGTGTGTGTGTGTGTGTGTGTGTGTGTACTCACCTATTTGTACTCACCTATTTGTGGTTGCAGGGGTCGAGTCCTAGCTCCTGGCCCCGCCTCTTCACCGGTTGCTACTAGACCCTCTCTCTCCCCGCTCCATGAGCTTTATCAAACCTCGTCTTAAAACTGTGTATGGTTCCTGCCTCCACTACGTCATTTTCTAGGCTATTCCACTGCCTTACAACTCTATGACTGAAGAAATACTTCCTACTATCTCTCTGACTCATTTGTGTCTTCAACTTCCAATTGTGGCCTCTTGTTTCTGTGTCCCCTCCCTGGAACATCCTGTCCTTGTCCACCTTGTCTATTCCACGCAGTATTTTATATGTCGTTATCATGTCTCCCCTGACCCTCCTGTCCTCCAGTGTCGTCAGGCCGATTTCCCTTAATCTTTCTTCATAGGACATTCCCCTTAGCTCTGGAACTAACCTTGTTGCAAACCTTTGTACTTTCTCTAGTTTCTTGACGTGCTTTATCAAGTGCGGGTTCCAAACAGGTGCTGCATACTCCAGTATGGGCCTGACATACACGGTGTACAGTGTCTTGAATGATTCCTTACTAAGGTGTCGGAATGCTGTTCTCAGGTTTGCCAGGCGCCCATATGCTGCAGCAGTTATCTGATTGATGTGTGCTTCCGGAGACATGCTCGGTGTTATACTCACCCCAAGATCTTTCTCCTTGAGTGAGGTTTGCAGTCTTTGGCCACCTAGCCTATACTCTGTCTGTGGTCTTCTGTGCCCTTCCCCTATCTTCATGACTTTGCATTTGGCAGGATTAAATTCGAGAAGCCATTTGCTGGACCAGGTGTCCAGTCTGTCCAGGTCTCTTTGAAGTCCTGCCTGGTCCTCATCAGATTTAATTCTCCTCATTAACTTCACATCATCTGCAAACAGGGACACTTCTGAGTCTAACCCTTCCGTCATGTCGTTCACATATACCAAAAATAGCATGTGTGTGTGTGTGTGTGTGTGTGTGTGTGTGTGTGTGTGTGTGTGTGTGTGTGTGCTTAGATCAGGTACAAAGGAACATACATGGGTGTTACAAACGCAGATGATCACAGGTGTGCTTCCTGTAGTCGACTCCAGCAGTTACTGTCCTCGGAGTCCTGCCCCAAAACCAGACCTCCTGGTTGACGACCTCATCAGTAAGATTATTGGTTCTAGCAGCACGCAGTCAGATCAGCACAGACATCACAGCCTGGCTGATCACAAACTAACCTGAGGAACATAACACAAGTTCCTTTTTGAAGTATTTTCCTCTGTCATGTAATTTTTCAGTGTCAGGGAAATATAGTTGTGGAGAAAGTGGCCAAGTGGTGGAGGAAGTGTGCAATTGGTGGAGGAAGTGTGCAAGTGGTGGAAGAAGTGTGCAAGTGGTGGAGAAAGTGGCCAAGCGGTGGAGGAAGTGTGCAAGTGGTGCAGGAAGTGTGCAAGTGGTGGAGGAAGTGTGCAAGTGGTGGAAGAAGTGTGCAAGTGGTGGAGGAAGTGTGCAAGTGGTGGAGGAAGTGTGCAAGTGGTGGAGGAAGTGTGCAAGTGGTGGAAGAAGTGTGCAAGTGGTGGAAGAAGTGTGCAAGTGGTGGAAGAAGTGTGCAAGTGGTGGAGGAAGTGTGCAAGTGGCGGAGGAAGTGTGCAAGTGGTGGAAAAAGTGTGCAAGGGGTGGAGGAAGTGTGCAAGTGGTGGAGGAAGTGTGCAAGTGGTGAAGGAAGTGTGCAAGTGGTGGAGGAAGTGTGCAAGTGGTGGAGGTGGTGTGCAAGTGGTGGAGGAAGTGTGCAAGTGGTGGAGGAAGTGTGCAAGTGGTGGAAGAAGTGTGCAAGTGGTGGAAGAAGTGTGCAAGTGGTGGAAGAAGTGTGCAAGTGGTGGAGGAAGTGTGCAAGTGGTGGAGGAAGTGTGCAAGTGGTGGAAGAAGTGTGCAAGTGGTGGAAGAAGTGTGCAAGTGGTGGAGGAAGTGTGCAAGTGGTGGAGGAAGTGTGTAAGTGGTGGAAGAAGCGTGCAAGTGGTGGAAGAAGTGTGCAAGTGGTGGAGGAAGTGTGCAAGTGGTGGAGGAAGTGTGCAAGTGGTGGAGGAAGTGTGCAAGTGGTGGAAGAAGTGTGCAAGTGGTGGAAGAAGTGTGCAAGTGGTGGAAGAAGTGTGCAAGTGGTGGAAGAAGTGTGCAAGAGGTGGAGGAAGTGTGCAAGTGGTGGAGGAAGTGTGCAAGTGGTGGAGGAAGTGTGCAAGTGGTGGAAGAAGTGTGCAAGTGGTGGAAGAAGTGTGCAAGTGGTGGAAGAAGTGTGCAAGTGGTGGAGAAAGTGTGCAAGTGGCGGAGGAAGTGTGCAAGTGGTGGAGGAAGTGTGCAAGTGGTGGAAGAAGTGTGCAAGTGGTGGAGGAAGTGTGCAAGTGGTGGAGGAAGTGTGCAAGTGGTGGAGGAAGTGTGCAAGTGGTGGAAGAAGTGTGCAAGTGGTGGAAGAAGTGTGCAAGTGGTGGAGGAAGTGTGCAAGTGGTGGAGGAGGTGTGCAAGTGGTGGAGGAGGTGTGCAAGTGGTGGAAGAAGTGTGCAAGTGGTGGAGGAAGTGTGCAAGTGGTGGAGGAAGTGTGCAAGTGGTGGAAGAAGTGTGCAAGTGGTGGAGGAAGTGTGCAAGTGGTGGAGGAGGTGTGCAAGTGGTGGAGGAGGTGTGCAAGTGGTGGAAGAAGTGTGCAAGTGGTGGAGGAAGTGTGCAAGTGGTGGAGGAGGTGTGCAAGTGGTGGAGGAGGTGTGCAAGTGGTGGAAGAAGTGTGCAAGTGGTGGAGGAAGTGTGCAAGTGGTGGAGGAAGTGTGCAAGTGGTGGAAGAAGTGTGCAAGTGGTGGAAGAAGTGTGCAAGTGGAGGAAGAAGTGTGCAAGTGGTGGAAGAAGTGTGCAAGTGGTGGAAGAAGTGTGCAAGTGGTGGAAGAAGTGTGCAAGTGGTGGAGGAAGTGTGCAAGTGGTGGAGGAAGTGTGCAAGTGGTGGAGGAAGTGTGCAAGTGGTGGAAGAAGTGTGCAAGTGGTGGAGGAAGTGTGCAAGTGGTGGAGGAGGTGTGCAAGTGGTGGAGGAGGTGTGCAAGTGGTGGAGGAAGTGTGCAAGTGGTGGAGGAAGTGTGCAAGTGGTGGAAGAAGTGTGCAAGTGGTGGAGAAAGGTGGCAAGCGGTGGAGAAGTGTGCAAGTGGTGCAGGAAGTGTGCTAGTGGTGGAGGAAGTGTGCAAGTGGTGGAAGAAGTGTGCAAGTGGTGGAAGAAGTGTGGAAGTGGTGGAAGGAAGTGTGCAAGTGGTGGAAGAAGTGTGCAAGTGGTGGAAGAAGTGTGCAAGTGGTGGAAGAAGTGTGCAAGTGGTGGAGGAAGTGTGCAAGTGAAGTGTGCAAGTGGTGGAAAAAGTGTGCAAGAGGTGGAGGAAGTGTGCAAGTGGTGGAGGAAGTGTGCAAGTGGTGGAAGAAGTGTGCAAGTGGTGGAGGAAGTGTGCAAGTGGTGGTGTGCAAGTGGTGGAGGAAGGCAAGTGGTGGAGGAAGTGTGCAAGTGGTGGAGGAAGTGTGCAAGTGGTGGATGAAGTGTGCAAGTGGTGGAATAAGTGTGCAAGTGGTGGAGGAAGTGTGCAAGTGGTGGAGGAAGTGTGCAAGTGGTGGAAGAAGTGTGCAAGTGGTGGAAGAAGTGTGCAAGTGGTGGAAGAAGTGTGCAAGTGGTGGAGGAAGTGTGCAAGTGGTGGAGGAGTGTGCAAGTGGTGGAAGAAGTGTGCAAGTGGTGTGTGCAAGTGGTGGAGGAAGTGTGCAAGTGGTGGTGTGAGGAAGTGTGCAAGTGGTGTGCAAAGAAGTGTGCAAGTGGTGGAAGTGTGCAAGTGGTGGAGGAAGTGTGCAAGTGGTGGAAGAAGTGTGCAAGTGGTGGAGGAAGTGTGCAAGTGGTGGAGTGGTGGGAAGTGTGCAAGTGGTGGAAGAAGTGTGCAAGTGGTGGAAGAAGTGTGCAAGTGGTGGAGGAAGTGTGCAAGTGGTGGAGGAAGTGTGCAAGTGGTGGAGGAAGTGTGCAAGTGGTGGAAGAAGTGTGCAAGTGGTGGAAGAAGTGTGCAAGTGGTGGAAGAAGTGTGCAAGTGGTGGAGGAAGTGTGCAAGTGGTGGAGGAAGTGTGCAAGTGGTGGAAGAAGTGTGCAAGTGGTGGAGGAAGTGTGCAAGTGGTGGAGGAAGTGTGCAAGTGGTGGAGGAAGTGTGCAAGTGGTGGAGGAAGTGTGCAAGTGGTGGAGGAAGTGTGCAAGTGGTGGAGGAAGTGTGCAAGTGGTGGAGGAAGTGTGCAAGTGGTGGAAGTGTGCAAGTGGTGGAGGAAGTGTGCAAGTGGTGGAAGAAGTGTGCAAGTGGTGGAGGAAGTGTGCAAGTGGTGGAGGAAGTGTGCAAGTGGTGGAAGAAGTGTGCAAGTGGTGGAAGAAGTGTGCAAGTGGTGGAGGAAGTGTGCAAGTGGTGGAGGAAGTGTGCAAGTGGTGGAAGAAGTGTGCAAGTGGTGGAAGAAGTGTGCAAGTGGTGGAAGAAGTGTGCAAGTGGTGGAAGAAGTGTGCAAGTGGTGGAAGAAGTGTGCAAGTGGTGGAGGAAGTGTGCAAGTGTGTGCAAGTGGTGGAAGAAGTGTGCAAGTGGTGGAGGAAGTGTGCAAGTGGTGGAGGAAGTGTGCAAGTGTTGGAAGAAGTGTGCAAGTGGTGGAAGAAGTGTGCAAGTGGTGGAGGAAGTGTGGAAGTGGTGCAGGAAGTGTGTAAGTGGTGGAGGAAGTGTCCAAGTGGTGGAGGAAGTGTGCAAGTGGTGGAAGAAGTGTGGAAGTGGTGCAGGAAGTGTGTAAGTGGTGGAGGAAGTGTCCAAGTGGTGGAGGAAGTGTGCAAGTGGTGGAAGAAGTGTGCAAGTGGTGGAGGAGGTGTGCAAGTGGTGGAGGAGGTGTGCAAGTGGTGGAGGAAGTGTGAAAGTGGTGGAAGAAGTGTGCAAGTGGTGGAGGAAGTGTGCAAGTGGTGGAGGAAGTGTGCAAGTGGTGGAAGAAGTGTGCAAGTGGTGGAAGAAGTGTGCAAGTGGTGGAGGAGGTGTGCAAGTGGTGGAGGAAGTGTGAAAGTAGTGGAGGAGGTGTGCAAGTGGTGGAGAAAGTGGTCAAGTGGTGGAGGAAGTGTGCAAGTGGTGGAGGAAGTGTGCAAGTGGTGGAGGAAATGTGCAAGTGGTGGAGGAAGTGTGCAAGTGATGGAAGAAGCGTGCAAGTGGTGGAAGAAGTGTGCAAGTGGTGGAGGAGGTGTGCAAGTGGTGGAGGAAGTGTGCAAGTGGTGGAGGAGGTGTGCAAGTGGTGGAGAAAGTGGCCAAGCGGTGGAGGAAGTGTGCAAGTGGTGGAGGAAGTGTGCAAGTGGTGGAGGAAGTGTGCAAGTGGTGGAAGAAGCGTGCAAGTGGTGGAAGAAGTGTGCAAGTGGTGGAGGAGGTGTGCAAGTGGTGGAGAAAGTGTCCAAGCGGTGGAGGAAGTGTGCAAGTGGTGGAGGAAGTGTGCAAGTGGTGGAGGAAGTGTGCAAGTGGTGGAGGAAGTGTGCAAGTGGTGGAGGAAGTGTGCAAGTGGTGGAGGAAGTGTGCAAGTGGTGGAGGAAGTGTGCAAGTGGTGGAGGAAGTGTGCAAGTGGTGGAGGAAGTGTGCAAGTGGTGGAGGAAGTGTGCAAGTGGTGGAGGAAGTGTGCAAGTGGTGGAGGAAGTGTGCAAGTGGTGGAGGAAGTGTGCAAGTGGTGGAGGAAGTGTGCAAGTGGTGGAGGAAGTGTGCAAGTGGTGGAGGAAGTGTGCAAGTGGTGGAGGAAGTGTGCAAGTGGTGGAGGAAGTGTGCAAGTGGTGGAGGAAGTGTGCAAGTGGTGGATGAAGTGTGCAAGTGGTGGAGGAAGTGTGCAAGTGGTGGAGGAAGTGTGCAAGTGGTGGAGGAAGTGTGCAAGTGAAGTGTGCAAGTGATGGAGGAGTGTGCAAGTGGTGGAGGAAGTGTGCAAGTGGTGGAGGAAGTGTGCAAGTGGTGGAGGAAGTGTGCAAGTGGTGGAAGAAGTGTGGAAGTGGTGGATTAAGTGTGCAAGTGGTGGAGGAAGTGTGCAAGTGGTTGAGGAAGTGTGCAAGTGGTGGAGGAAGTGTGCAAGTGGTTGAGGAAGTGTGCAAGTGGTGGAGGAAGTGTGCAAGTGGTGGAGGAAGTGTGCAAGTGGTGGAGGAAGTGTGCAAGTGGTGGAGGAAGTGTGCAAGTGGTGGATGAGGTGTGCAAGTGGTGGAGGAAGTGTGCAAGTGGTGGAGGAAGTGTGCAAGTGGTGGAGGAAGTGTGCAAGTGGTGGAGGAAGTGTGCAAGTGGTGGAGGAAGTGTGCAAGTGGTGGAGGAAGTGTGCAAGTGGTGGAGGAAGTGTGCAAGTGGTGGAGGAAGTGTGCAAGTGGTGGAGGAAGTGTGCAAGTGGTGGAGGAAGTGTGCAAGTGGTGGAGGAAGTGTGCAAGTGGTGGAGGAAGTGTGCAAGTGGTGGATGAAGTTTGCAAGTGGTGGAGGAAGTGTGCAAGTGGTGGAGGAAGTGTACAAGTGGTGGAGGAAGTGTGCAAGTGATGGAGGAGGTGTGCAAGTGGTGGAGGAAGTGTGCAAGTGGTGGAGGAAGTGTGCAAGTGGTGGAGGAAGTGTGCAAGTGGTGGAGGAAGTGTGCAAGTGGTGGAGGAAGTGTGCAAGTGGTGGAGGAAGTGTGCAAGTGGTGGAGGAAGTGTGCAAGTGGTGGAGGAAGTGTGCAAGTGGTGGAGGAAGTGTGCAAGTGGTGGAGGAAGTGTGCAAGTGGTGGAGGAAGTGTGCAAGTGGTGGAGGAAGTGTGCAAGTGGTTGAGGAAGTGTGCAAGTGGTGGATGAAGTTGTGCAAGTGGTGGAGGAAGTGTGCAAGTGGTGGAGGAAGTGTTCAAGTGGTGGAGGAAGTGTGCAAGTGTTGGAGGAGGTGTGCAAGTGGTGGAGGAAGTGTGCAAGTGGTGGAGGAAGTGTGCAAGTGGTGGAGGAAGTGTGCAAGTGGTGGAGGAAGTGTGCAAGTGGTGGAAGAAGCGTGCAAGTGGTGGAAGAAGTGTGCAAGTGGTGGAGGAGGTGTGCAAGTGGTGGAGGAAGTGTGAAAGTGGTGGAGGTGTGCAAGTGGTGGAGAAAGTGGCCAAGCGGTGGAGGAAGTGTGCAAGTGGTGGAGGAAGTGTGCAAGTGGTGGAGGAAGTTTGCAAGTGGTGGAGGAAGTGTGCAAGTGGTGGAGGAAATGTGCAAGTGGTGGAGGAAGTGTACAAGTGGTGGAGGAAGTGTGCAAGTGGTGGAGGAAATTTGCAAGTGGTGGAGAAAGTGGCCAAGCGGTGGAGGAAGTGTGCAAGTGGTGGAGGAAGTGTGCAAGTGGTGGAGGAAGTTTGTAAGTGGTGGAGGAAGTTTGCAAGTGGTGGAGGAAGTGTGCAAGTGGTGGAGGAAATGTGCAAGTGGTGGAGGAAGTGTGCAAGTGGTGGATGAAGTTTGCAAGTGGTGGATGAAGTTTGCAAGTGGTGGAGGAAGTGTGCAAGTGGTGGAGGAAGTGTACAAGTGGTGGAGGAAGTGTGCAAGTGATGGAGGAGGTGTGCAAGTGGTGGAGGAAGTGTGCAAGTGGTGGAGGAAGTGTGCAAGTGGTGGAGGAAGTGTGCAAGTGGTGGAGGAAGTGTGCAAGTGGGGAAACAGTGTTCTTGCAAGTTTTAAGAGTACTTAGGTATAACAGAGTTCAAGAGTCCAGAAACTCTTAATTCTGGTCGACAAGTTTTAAGAAAGGTGGTGAGGAATGAAGGAAGGCTCGACCCCCCGCTGACACAAACCGGTGAGCACAGTGGTAAATGCTCCAGCGTTCACCTGAGTCACCAGAATAAACTCGACGATGATTAACGTCGCGTTAACCTCAAAGAAGCACCAGAGATCTTTTTCGTCGTTAAGCGTCGTTAATGGTGAGTCAACACCACTTCGAGTCTGTGTAAACCAGCCAGCTTACACCAGCTGAACAGTCACCATCTGCTGCTGAATCAGCACAAAACTCAGCGGCTCACAAGAGACACTATCACGGCGTACAAGATACTTAGTGAACTAGATAGATAGGAAGCCTGGTCAAAGACTGGGCCGCGGAGGCGTTGGCCCCCGGAACTCCCTCCTGGCAGACTCTTCCTGGTAAGGACGTCAGGAAATAGTTTCAGGTGTGGGCAAAAACTATAAACAGCGTTAAGACTAGGTATAATCGAGCCCTCACAAACACAGATTATTAAAGTCGGTCGATATAAGTTGAGAGCCAAAAAGAAAGCACAAGTAGAGGCACACGTAGCGGCAGATCTGTACATAGCTTTAATAATAGGCATGATAGTGTTCACGGAGCCAAACGAGTGTGATTCCTATAGCAGCAGCGGAGAGCCGGGGACTGGACTGCAACCACAAGTACGTGAAAACACACACACAAACACACACACACACACACACACACACACACACACACACACACACACACACACACACACACACACACACACACACACACACACACACACACACAGTCAAATTCCTGTACCATCACTCGTGTTAAAAAAAACTAACAATAGCGATGGAGAGAATCAGAGAGTTTGGCGCGACAGTTGTGTTATGAATACTGAATCAGATTAGGCATGGCAGTCTCCAGGATGCTCCCAGTACATCACTGTAAGTATGCTTCTCACCCTTGAACACTGCTGATATACACACACACTGTGACACACCCCTGTATCCACATAAAGGTGAGTGTGTAGGTGAGTACACACTCACCATACATAGTTTTAAGGCGAGGTATGATAAAGCTCATGGGGCAGGGAGAGAGAGGACCTAGTAGCAATCAGCGAAGAGGCGGGGCCAGGAGCTACGACTCGACCCCTGCAACCACAAATAGGTGAGTACAAATAGGTGATTACACACACACACACACACACACACACACACACACACACACACACACACACACACACACACACACACACACACACACACACACAAACTGCTTCAGGCAAACTATAATTGGAGCTGCTGTGTACTTTCTACTGAATAAAATGCATATTTTTTTGTTAAACCAATGGTCACTTTTGAAGATGTCTTGTTGATACATGGTTGAGTAGGGTGAGTGGGAAGGATGGGGTGAGTGGGAGGAGAAGTGGGGGAGTGGGAAGGTGGAATGCAACAGTAGACCAGGACTCCATTAACTTTTACAACATGAATTAATAAATAGGGCATGGAGTAGTGACTCGACCCCTGCAGACAACAGTAGGTGAAGACAGAGCTTGTGGATGTTTCTGGCAGACAGTGACGGGCGTCACACTGTCAGATGGTCGACGCACCATCACGAATTTGTGCAGAAATGTCCGAGGGGAGGAACTCTCCACAGACATGAGTCAGAGTGACTGTCAATAACTGACAGCGTAGAACAAGACTATGTAGCAATGTTGAACAACAGGATAGAACACTTGTAAACCACAGGATAGAACACTTGTAAACCACAGGATGGAACACTGGTGAACCACAAGATAATCACTCTGTCAGACTCTGCAACACAATGGTATCTTGGTACAGAAGAGAAAACACCTTGGACAACTTTTTCAAGTGAAAATTGTTTGATCTGAGAGGGACATGACATCCCAGTGGCTACATTCTCACTACTACTACTCTGCACCTCTACTTTTGAAAGTATTTAAGTCTCAACACTGTCGCTTGATCTTCAGTTAGTTCCAGACTTTGGAACAGAACTTCTCCAGGCCGAGGGACTGACAACCTCAAATCTACGACTTCAAGGGTGATCGACTGATTACATCGTCTTCACATCTCTACTGTTCCTGCCTACTTTCTGTACTCGACTGAAGAAGCCTACTGTGTAGGCGAAACGTTTCGGAATAAAGTTGCCTTAATGTTGCCTGTCTTATCTACCAAGATGGAACACTGGTGAACCACAGGATGGAACACTGGTGAACCACAGGATGGAACTCTGTTGAAGCAAAGGACGGAACACTGGTGAACCACAGGATGGAACACTGGTGAACCACAAAACGGAATTCTGGTGAACCACAAATAGAACCCTGGTGAACCACAGCATGGAATTCTGAACCACAGGATGGAACACTGGTGAACCACAGGATAGAACACTGGTGAACCACTGGGTGGAACACTGGTGAACCACAGGATAGAACACAGGTGAACCACAGGATAGAACACTGGTGAACCACACGCTGGAACACTGGTGAACCACAGATGGAACACTGGTAACTACAGGATAGAACACTGTTGAACCACAGAAAAGAACACTGGTGAACCACAGATGAAACACTGGTAAACCACAGGATGGAACACTGGTGAACCACAGATGATACACTGGTGAACCACAGGATAGAACACTGGTGAGCCACAAGATGGAACACTGGTGAACCACACATGGAACACTGATGAACCACAGGATGGAACGCTGGTGAACCACAGAGGGAACACTGGTGAACCACAGGATGGAACTCTGGTGAACCACAGATGGAACACTGGTGAACCACAGGATGGAACGCTGGTGAACCACAGGATGGAGCACTGGTGAACCACAGAATGGAAAGCTGGTGAACCACAGGATGGAACACTGGCGAACCACAGATGGAACACGGGTGAACCACAGGATGGAACCCTGGTGAACCACAGATGGAACACTGGTGAACCACAGGATGGAACGCTGGTGAAGCACAGGATGGAACTCTGGTGAACCACAGATGGAACACTGGTGAACCACAGGATGGAAGTCTGGTGAACCACAGATGGAACACTGGTGAACCACAGGATGGAACACTGGTGAGCCACAGATGGAACACTAGTGAACCACAGATGGAACACTGGTGAACCACAGGACGGAACTCTGGTGAACCGCAGATGGAACACTGGTAAACCACAAATGGAACACTGGTGAACCACAGGATGGAACACTGGTGAACCACAGGATGGAACACTGGTGAACCACAGATGGAACACTGGCAACTACAGGATAGAACACTGTTGAACCCCAGGATAGAACACTGGTGAACCACAGATGAAACACTGGTAAACCACAGGAAGGAACACTGTTGAACCACAGATGATACACTGGTGAACCACAGGATAGAACACTGGTGAGCCACAAGATGGAACACTGGTGAACCACACATGGAACACTGATGAACCACAGGATGCAACGCTGGTGAACCACAGAGGGAACACTGGTGAACCACAGGATGGAACTCTGGTGAACCACAGATGGAACACTGGTGAACCACAGGATGGAACGCTGGTGAACCACAGGATGGAGCACTGGTGAACCACAGGATGGAACTCTGGTGAGCCACAGATGGAACACTAGTGAAGCACAGATGGAACACTGGTGAACCACAGGACGGAACTCTGGTGAACCGCAGATAGAACACTGGTAAACCACAAATGGAACACTGGTGAACCACAGGATGGAACACTTGTGAACCACAGGATGGAATGCTGGTGAACCACAGGATGGAGCACTGGTGAACCACAGGATGGAACAAAGATGGAACATTTGTGAGTCACAGGATGGAACGCTGGTGAACCACAGATGGAACATTGGTGAACCACAGGATGGAACACTGGTGAACCACAGGATGGAGCACTGGTGAACCACAGGATGGAACACTGGTGAACCACAGGATGGAACGCTGGTGAACCACAGATGGAACACTGGTGAACCACAGGATGGAACACTGGTGAACCACAGGATGGAGCACTGGTGAACCACAGGATGAAACACTTGTGAACCACAGGATGGAACGCTGGTGAACCACAGATGGAACACTGGTGAACCACAGGATGGAACGCTGGTGAACCACAGATGGAACACTGGTGAACCACAGGATGGAACGCTGGTGAACCACAATATGGAACGCTGGTGAACCATAGATGGAACACTGGTAAACCACAGGATGGAACTCTGGTGAACCACAAATGGAACACTGGTGAACCACAGGATGGGCACTGGTGAACCACAGGATGTAACACTGGTGAATCACAGGATGGAACTCTGGTGAACCACAGATTGAACACTGGTGAACAACAGGATGGAGCACTGGTGAACCACAGATGGAACACTGGTGAATCACAGGATGGAACTCTGATGAACCACAGATGGAACACTGGTGAACCACAGGATGGAACGCTGGTGAACCACAGATGGAACACTGGTGAACCACAGGATGGAGCACTGGTGAACCACAGATGGAACACTGGTGAACCATAGGATGGAGCACTGGTGAACCACAGGATGGAACACTGGTGAATCACAGGATGGAACACTGGTGAATCACAGGATGGAACACTGGTGAACCACAGGATGGAACGCTGGTGAACAGATGGAACACTGGTGAACCACAGGATGGAACACTGGTGAACCACAGGATGGAGCACTGGTGAACCACAGGATGGAGCACTGGTGAACCACAGATGGAACACTGGTGAACCACAGATGGAACTCTGGTGAACCACAGATGGAACACTGGTGAACCACAGGATGGAACACTGGTGAACCACAGGATGGAGCACTGGTGAACCACAGATGGAACACTGGTGAACCACAGATGGAACTCTGGTGAACCAAAGATGGAACACTGGTGAACCACAGGATGGAACGCTGGTGAACAACAGATGGAACACTGGTGAACCACAGGATGGAGCACTGGTGAACCACAGATGGAACACTGGTGAACCATAGGATGGAGCACTGGTGAACCACAGGATGGAACACTGGTGAATCACAGGATGGAACACTGGTGAATCACAGGATGGAACACTGGTGAACCACAGGATGGAGCACTGGTGAACCACAGATGGAACACTGGTGAACCACAGATGGAACTCTGGTGAACCACAGATGGAACACTGGTGAACCACAGATGGAACACTGGTGAACCACAGGATGGAACGCTGGTGAACAACAGATGGAACACTGGTGAACCACAGGATGGAGCACTGGTGAACCACAGATGGGACACTGGTGAACCACAGGATGGAACACTGGTGAACCACAGGATGGAGCACTGGTGAACCACAGGATGGAACACTGGTGAACCACAGGATGGAGCACTGGTGAACCACAGGATGGAACTCTGGTGAACCACAGATGGAACACTGGTGGACCACAGGATGGAACACTGGTGAACCACAGGATGGAGCACTGGTGAACCACAGGATGGAACACTGGTGAACCACGGGATGGAACACTGGTGAACCACAGGATGGAACACTGGTGAACCACAGATGGAACACTGGTGAACCACAGGATGGAACGCTGGTGAACAGATGGAGCACTGGTGAACCACGGGATGGAGCACTGGTGAACCACAGGATGGAGCACTGGTGAACCACAGATGGAACACTGGTGAACCACAGGATGGAGCACTGGTGAACCACAGGATGGAACACTGGTGAACCACAGGATGGAGCACTGGTGAACCACAGATGGAACACTGGTGAACCACAGATGGAACACTGGTGAACCACAGGATGGAACGCTGATGAACAACAGATGGAACACTGGTGAACCACAGGATGGAGCACTGGTGAACCACAGATGGAACACTGGTGAACCACAGGATGGAGCACTGGTGAACCACAGGATGGAACACTGGTGAATCACAGGATGGAATACTGGTGAATCACAGAATGGAACACTGGTGAACCACAGGATGGAACGCTGGTGAACAACAGATGGAATACTGGTGAACCACAGGATGGAGCACTGGTGAACCACAGATGGAACACTGGTGAACCACAGGATGGAGCACTGGTGAACCACAGGATGGAACACTGGTGAATCACAGGATGGAACACTGGTGAATCATTGGATGGAACACTGGTGAACCACAGGATGGAACGCTGGTGAACAGATGGAACACTGGTGAACCACAGGATGGAGCACTGGTGAACCACAGGATGGAACACTGGTGAACCACAGGATGGAGCACTGGTGAACCACAGGATGGAGCACTGGTGAACCACAGGATGGAACACTTGTGAATCACAGGATGGAACTCTGGTGAACCACAGGATGGAACACTGGTGAACCACAGGATGGAGCACTGGTGAACCACAGGATGGAACACTGGTGAACCACAGGATGGAGCACTGGTGAACCACAGGATGGAACACTGGTGAACCACAGGATGGAGCACTGGTGAACCACAGGATGGAACACTTGTGAATCACAGGATGGAACACTGGTGAACCACAGGATGGAGCACTGGTGAACCACAGGATGGAACACTGGTGAACCACAGGATGGAACTCTGGTGAACCACAGATGGAACACTGGTGAACCACAGGATGGAACTCTGGTGAACCACAGATGGAACACTGGTGAACCACAGGATGGAACTCTGGTGAACCAAAGATGGAACACTGGTGAACCACAGGATGGAACACTGGTGAACCACAGGATGGAACACTGGTGAACCACAGGATGGAACTCTGGTGAACCACAGATGGAACACTGGTGAACCACAGGATGGAACTCTGGTGAACCACAGATGGAACACTGGTGAACCAGGTGGAACAAAATTAATCAAAAACATTTTCCACGAATTATCTTAATAGAAACTCAGAAAGAGGGACCAGGAGCTGGAGCTAAAAATCACCTCTGCTAAATAAAATCAATGGATCACCCAGTGCTTACAAGTATGGTTAGTAGACGTGGCTGTAGTAATAGTAGTAGTAGTAGTATTAGTAGTAGTAGTATATATTCTACGTTCACTTTTTCTGTTACTATCAGCGGGCGTTGCTTAACGTTAAATGTATATAGTTTAATTCAGGTGCACATGTAGGGTGGGGAGAGAGCCTTCTGCTATACTATCATGACCTGACCTGAGGGAGTGTAGGGTGGGGAGAGAGCCTTCTGATGTACTATCATGACCTGACCTGTGGGAGTGTATGGTGGGAAGAGAGCCTTCTGTTGTACTATCATGACCTGACCTGAGGGAGTGTATGGTGGGAAGAGAGCCTTTTGCTATACTATCATGACCTGACCTGAGGGAGTGTAGGGCGGGAAGAGAGCCTTCTTCTATACTATACTTCCTTGATTCTTGCCTCTCTTCTCTCCTGCCTTCCTCACTTCGCCCTCCTGTCTCCCTTACTTCACACACCTGCCCAGCCTCACTTCACACACCTGCTCAGCCTCATCTCACACACCTGCCCAGCCTCACTTCACACACCTGCTCAGCCTCATCTCACACACATGCCCAGCCTCACTTCACACACCTGCTCAGCCTCATCTCACACACATGCCCAGCCTCACATCACACACCTGCCCAGCCTCACCTTACACACCTGCCCAGCCTCATCTCACACACCTGCCCAGCCTCACTTTACACACCTGCCCAGCCTCATCTCACACACCTGCCCAGCCTCACCTTACACACCTGCCCAGCCTCATCTCACACACCTGCCCAGCCTCACTTGACACACCTGCTCAGTCTCATCTCACACACCTGCCCAGCCTCATCTCACACACCTGCCCAGCCTCACCTTACACACCTGCCCAGCCTCATCTCACACACCTGCCCAGCCTCACCTTACACACCTGCCAAGCCTCACCTTACACACCTGCCCAGCCTCATCTCACACACCTGCCCAGCCTCACTTGACACACCTGCTCAGTCTCATCTCACACACCTGCCCAGCCTCATCTCACACACCTGCCCAGCCTCACCTTACACACCTGCCCAGCCTCATCTCACACACCTGCCCAGCCTCACCTTACACACCTGCCCAGCCTCATCTCACACACCTGCCCAGCCTCACCTTACACACCTGCCCAGCCTCATCTCACGCACCTGCCCAGCCTCATCTCACACATCTGCCCAGCCTCATCTCACACACCTGCCCAGCCTCACCTTACACACCTGCCCAGCCTCATCTCACACACCTGCCCAGCCTCACCTCACACACCTGCCCAGCCTCACCTTACACACCTGCCCAGCCTCATCTCACACACCTGCCCAGCCTCATCTCGCACACCTGCCCAGCCTCATCTCACACACCTGCCCAGCCTCATCTCACACACCTGCCCAGCCTCACCTCACACACCTGCCCAGCCTCACCTTACACACCTGCCCAGCCTCATCTCACACACCTGCCCAGCCTCATCTCACACACCTGCCCAGCCTCACCTCACACACCTGCCCAGCCTCACCTTACACACCTGCCCAGCCTCATCTCACACACCTGCCCAGCCTCATCTCGCACACCTGCCCAGCCTCACCTCACACACCTGCCCAGCCTCATCTCACACACCTGCCCAGCCTCATCTCACACACCTGCCCAGCCTCACCTCACACACCTGCCCAGCCTCACCTTACACACCTGCCCAGCCTCATCTCACACACCTGCCCAGCCTCATCTCGCACACCTGCCCAGCCTCACCTCACACACCTGCCCAGCCTCATCTCACACACCTGCCCAGCCTCATCTCACACACCTGCCCAGCCTCATCTCACACACCTGCCCAGCCTCATCTCACACACCTGCCCAGCCTCACCTCACACACCTGCCCAGCCTCATCTCACACACCTGCCCAGCCTCACAATAACTCACCAGAAGAGGACGAGCTGGTAGTAAATATTGTCAGTTTTTACATAAAGACACATCCCCCTCCTGCACTAAATTACTTACTACCACAACCACCACTACTACCACCACTACTACCACAACTACTACCACAACTACCACAACTACCACCACCACTACTACCACAACTACCACAACTACTACCACAACCACCACTACTACCACCACTACCACCACCACCACTACTACCACCACTACCACCAGCACCACTACTACCACCACTACCACCACCACCACTACTACCACCACCACTACCACCACCACTACTACCACAACTACCACCAGCACCACTACTACCACCACAACCACCACTACTACCACAACTACCACCAGCACCACTACTACCACAACTACCACCACTACCACCACTACTACCACAACTACCACCATCACCACTACTACCACCACAACCACCACTACTACCACAACTACCACCAGCACCACTACCACCACCACCACCACTACTACCACCACCACCACTACCACCACCACTACTACCACCACCACCACTACCACCACCACCACTACTACCACCACCACTACCACCATCACCACTACTACCACCACCACCACTACTACCACCACCACTACAACCATTACCACCATGTTACAAAAAACGCGATTCTAAAAAGCTTAGAGATCTCCAGTGAATACTAGAAAGGACTGCCCTTCTAGCATCCAGCCTGTTACTGGGTTTTCGTAACAAGTAGTCAGTATCCTTGCCCAATTATCCATTAGAATTCAGTATGATTCAATAGTGCTTCAGGATTACAACTGGTAGGCTACTAACTAGAGAAATTAAAATATAATAAATTTATTAATAATTAAGTTGTCTAGGCGTATATCAAATTAAATTAAATCAATATCAACAAAATAACAATAATCACTTCTCTCGTGTACAGTATTACTGTGCTGAAAGCACATATCACATTTATAAGTCTTAAGTACCGTCTGGTACATTAACATTTAATAAGATATTACAAATATGTACAAGTAAGTTTGTGTATGTGTGTAAGTGCTCTAAGTAGTTCACTATGTCTCACGACTCGACTAGACTTAAACAAATGACTGACAAAGTCCTCTCATAAACTAAGTTCTGGACCGACTGGCAATCAGGACAGTCTGCTTGAACAATAAAAAGAATGCTAAGTGCAATAGCAATATAACAAGCAACTGCGACACAGAATCATGAACAAGGAGATAATATAACGACACTAAATAGGGACCATCAGCAGATCCTCCACAAAAGTCACAAAACTCCCATACTACTGAATCTAAGTTCAGCATAAGAAAATCACCGACTGTGACAGTACACAGATACCAGTACAAATTAGGTCAGAAGCTACAGCTCAGGACCTGAGTTGCTCAGAGTGTCTAAGAGACACACAACCTCAGTACAACGTCGAAAATCACTAAGTCTATACAATGTTCTATGAACAGAGTTCCACAGAACCTACAAGAAAGCTATAGAGACGATCTTCCAACAAGGGCAGATAAGGGAGATTTAGGCACTTCTTGTCTGGAATACGTCCAACCACCAAGCGAGTCTAGACCAGACTGAATACTTCAGGCGAGGTGAGAACATCCCCCCTCTATCACGTGATAGCTCCGTTGACAGCTGCAGCTCAGCAACAGAAGCTGGCAGAGTAACGAGCAAAGAGAGATAATTACAGTAGTTAGACAATTAAGACTTGAACTATGAGCACATATGTTACATCCTACCTAACAACATAACTAAGTCAAATAATAATATAAAACAATATATTTACGATTTAGCTATTATCGCAAATATAAGCAATATAAAATTATATGAAAAGGTAATATACATTATATATATATACATCATATACATTGTAACCCATTCAGGGGTTGCAACACACCACTACCAAAACCACCACCACTACCACGATCACCACTTCCACCACCACTACTACCACTACCATCACCATCACCATCACCACCACCACTTCTACCACCACCGCTATTACCACCACCACCATCACCACCACCATTATTACCACCACCACCACCACTATGACCACCACCATCACCACCACCACTATTACCACCACCACCATCACCACCACTATTACCACCACCATCACCACTACTATTACCACCACTACCATCACCACCACCACCACTATGACCACCACCACTACCACCACCGCTATTACCACCACCATCACCACCACCACCACCACCACCACTATTACCACCACCACCAACACCACCACCACCATCACCACCACCACCACTATTACCACCACCACTATTACCTCCACCACCACCACCACCACTATTACCACCATCACCACCACCATAACCACTATTACCACCACCATCAATATTACCACCACCGCCATCACCACCACTATTACCACCATCACCACCAACACCATTATTACCACCATCACCACCACCACCACTATTACCACCACCACCACCATCACCACCATCACCACTATTACCATCACCACCACTATTACCACCACCGCCATCACCACCACTATTACCACCATCACCACCAACACCATCACCACTATTACCACCATCACCATCACCACTATTACCACCACCACCACCACCACCACCACTATTACCACCATCACCACCAACACCATCATCACTATTACCACCATCACCACCAACACCACCACTATTACCACCATCACCACCAACACCATCACTATTACCACCATCACCACTATTACCACCGCCATCACCACCACTATTACCACCATCACCACCAACACCACCACCACTATTACCACCACCACCATCACTATTACCACCACCACCACTATTACCACCATCACCACCACCACCATCACCACTATTACCACCATCACCACCACCACCATCACCACTATTACCACCATCACCACCACCACCACTATTACTACCACCACCATCACCACCACCACTATTACCACCACCGCCATCACCACCACTGTTACCACCACCACCAACACCATCACTACTATTACCACCATCACCACCACCACCACTATTACTACAACCACCATCACCACCACCTTCACCACCACTATTACCACCATCACCACCAACACCATCACCACTATTACCACCATCACCACAATTACCACCATCACCACCAACACCATCACCACTATTACCACCATCACCATCACCACCACTATTACCACCATCACCACTATTACCACCATCACCACCAACACCATCACCACTATTACCACCATCACCACCAACACCATCACCACTATTACCACCATCACCACCAACACCATCACCACTATTACTACCATCACCACCACAATTACCACCATCACCACCAACACCATCACCACTATTACCACCATCACCATCACCACCACTATTACCACCATCACCACTATTACCACCATCACCACCAACACCATCGCCACTATTACCACCATCACCACCAACACCATCACCACTGTTACCACCATCACCACCAACACCATCACCACTATTACCACCACCACCATCACTACCACTATTACCACCACCACCATCACCACCACTATTACCACCACCATCACCACCACTATTACCACCACCACCATCACCACCACTATTACCACCATCACCACCAACACCATCACCACTATTACCACCACCACCATCACCACCACCACCACTATTACCACCACCACCACTATTACCACCATCACCACCACCACCATCACCACTATTACCACCATCACCACCACCACCATCACCACTATTACCACCATCACCACCACCACCACTATTACTACCACCACCATCACCACCACCACTATTACCACCACCGCCATCACCACCACTGTTACCACCACCACCAACACCATCACTACTATTACCACCATCACCACCACCACCACTATTACTACAACCACCATCACCACCACCTTCACCACCACTATTACCACCATCACCACCAACACCATCACCACTATTACTACCATCATCACCACAATTACCACCATCACCACCAACACCATCACCACTATTACCACCATCACCATCACCACCACTATTACCACCATCACCACTATTACCACCATCACCACCAACACCATCACCACTATTACCACCATCACCACCAACACCATCACCACTATTACCACCATCACCACCAACACCATCACCACTATTACTACCATCACCACCACAATTACCACCATCACCACCAACACCATCACCACTATTACCACCATCACCATCACCACCACTATTACCACCATCACCACTATTACCACCATCACCACCAACACCATCGCCACTATTACCACCATCACCACCAACACCATCACCACTGTTACCACCATCACCACCAACACCATCACCACTATTACCACCACCACCATCACTACCACTATTACCACCACCACCATCACCACCACTATTACCACCACCATCACCACCACTATTACCACCACCACCATCACCACCACTATTACCACCATCACCACCAACACCATCACCACTATTACCACCATCGCCACCAACACCATCACCACTATTACCACCATCACCACCAACCCCATCACCACTATTACCACCATCACCACCAACCCCATCACCACTATTACCACCATCACCACCACCACCACAATTACCACCATCACCACCACCACCACAATTACCACCATCACCACCAACACCATCACCACTATTACCACCATCACCACTATTACCACCATCACCACCAACACCACAATTACCACCATCACCACCACTATTACTACCATCACCACCAACACCATCACCACTATTACCACCATCACCACCAACACCATCACCACTATTACCACCATCACCACCAACACCATCACCACTATTACTACCATCACCACCACAATTACCACCATCACCACCAACACCATCACCACTATTACCACCATCACCATCACCACCACTATTACCACCATCACCACTATTACCACCATCACCACCAACACCATCACCACTATTACCACCATCACCACTATTACCACCATCACCACTCGCTAAATCAGTAAATGTATTAATACTAATTATTACTCCCGTCATTAACCACTCAGGAACACAGAAACAAGAACACAAGAAGTAGTTAATTAGTTCTGTATACATAGCTAGCAACAACAACACGCACGCACGCACGCACGCACGCACGCACACACACACACGCACGCGCGCGCACGCACACACACACACACACACACACACACACACACACACATACACACACACACACACGCACGCACGCACACACACACACACACACACACACACACACACACACACACACACACACACACACACACACACACACAAACTAGCCGAGGTGGCCAGGAGAGCACACATGGGGGGAGCAAAGTTACTAGTTATGGGTGATTTCAATCACAAGGAGATTGACTGGGAAAACCTGGAGCCCCATGGGGGTCTCGAAACATGGAGAGCCAAGATGATGGATGTGGTACTGGAAAACCTCATGCATCAACATGTTAGAGACACTACCAGAGAGAGAGGAGAGGATGAACCAGCAAGGCTGGACCTTGTATTCACCATGAGTAGTTCGGACATCGAGGGTATCATGTATGAAAGGCCCCTGGGAGCTAGTGATCATGTGGTTCTGTGCTTCGACTACATAGTTGAGCTCCAAGTGGAGAGAGTAGCAGGAATAGGCTGGGAAAAACCAAACTACAAAAGGGGGAACTACTCAGGCATGAGGAACTTCCTTCAAGACATTCAGTGGGAGAGGGAACTTACAGGAAAACCAGTACAAGAAATTATGGACTATGTAGCAACAAAATGCAAGGAGGCAGAGAAGAGGTTTGTTCCCAAGGGAAACAGAAATAATGGGAAGAACAGAACGAGTCCTTGGTTCACCCAAAGGTGTAGGGAGGCAAAAACTAGGTGTACTAGAGAATGGAAAAGGTACAGAAGACGGAGAACTCAGGAAAATAAAGAAATCAGCCGAAGAGCCAGAAACGAATATGCACAGATAAGAAGGGAGGCACAGATACAATATGAAAATGACATAGCATCAAAAGTAAAGACTGACCCGAAGCTGTTGTACAGCCACATCAGGAGGAAAACAACAGTCAAGGCCCAGGTAATCAGACTGAGGAAGGGTGATGGGGAATTCACAAGAAACGACCAAGAGGTATGTCAGGAGCTCAACACAAGATTTAAAGAGGTATTTACAGTGGAAACCAGTAGGACTCCAGGAAATCGGAACAGGGGGGCACACCAGCAAGTGCTGGATGAGGTACATATAACCAAGGAGGAGGTGAAGAAGTTGCTATGCGAACTTGACACCTCAAAGGCGGTGGGACCAGACAACATCTCTCCATGGGTCCTTAAAGAGGGAGCAGAGATATTGTGTGAGCCATTAACAAAGATCTTCAACACATCATTTGAAACTGGGCAACTCCCTGAGGTATGGAAAATGGCAAATGTAGTCCCAATTTTTAAAAAGGGAGACAGACATGAGGCACTAAACTACAGACCTGTATCACTAACGTGTATAGTATGCAAGGTCATGGAGAAGATCATCAGGAGGAGAGTGGTGGGGCACCTGGAAAGAAACAAGTGTATAATTGACAACCAGCACGGTTTCAGGGAAGGAAAATCCTGTGTCACAAACCTACTAGAGTTTTATGACAAGGTGACAGAAGTAAGACAAGAGAGAGAGGGGTAGATCGACTGCATATTTTTGGACTGCAAGAAGGCCTTCGACACAGTTCCTCACAAGAGATTACTGCAAAAGCTAGAGGATCAGGCACATATAACAGGAAAGGCACTGCAATGCATCAGAGAATACCTGACAGGGAGGCAACAACGAGTCATGGTACGCGACGAGGTGCCAGAGTGGGCGCCTGTGACAAGCGGGGTTCCACAGGGGTCAGTCCTAGGACCTGTGCTGTTCTTGGTATATGTGAACGACATAACGGAAGGGATAGACTCAGAAGTGTCCTTGTTTGCAGATGATGCGAAGTTAATGAGAAGAATCAAATCGGATGAGGATCAGGCAGGACTACAAAGAGACCTGGACAGGCTACAAGCCTGGTCCAGCAACTGGCTCCTTGAATTTAACCCTGCCAAATGCAAAGTCATGAAGATTGGGGAAGGGCAAAGAAGACCGCAGACACAATATAGTTTAGATGGCCAAAGACTGCAAACCTCACTCAAGGAAAAAGATCTGGGGGTGAGTATAACACCGAGCATATCTCCTGAGGCGCACATCAATCAGATAACTGCTGCAGCATACGGGCGCCTGACAAACCTACGGATAGCGTTCCGATACCTCAGTAAGGATTCGTTTAAGACTATGTATACCATTTACGTCAGGCCCATACTGGAGTATGCAGCACCAGTTTGGAATCCACACCTAGTCAAGCACGTCAAGAAATTAGAGGAAGTGCAAAGGTTTGCAACAAGACTAGTCCCAGAGCTACGGGGATTATCCTACGAAGAAAGGTTGAGGGAAATCGGCCTGACTACACTGGAGGACAGGAGAGTCAGGGGAGACATGATAACGACATATAAAATACTGCGCGGAATAGACAAGGTGGACAAAGACGGGATGTTCCAGAGAAGGGACACAGACACAAGAGGTCACAATTGGAAGTTGAAGACTCAGATGAATCAAAGGGATGTTAGGAATTATTTCTTCAGTCATAGAGTAGTCAGGCCATGGAATAGCCTAGAAAGTAACGTAGTGGAGGCGGGAACCATACATAGTTTTAAGGCGAGGTATGATAGAGCTCATGGGGCAGGGAGAGAGAGGACCTAGTAGCAATCAGCGAAGAGGCGGGGCCTGGAGCTGTGACTCGACCCCTGCAACCACAAATAGGCGAGTACAAATAGGTGAGTACACACACACACACTGACAACCTGAGAAGAAAGAAGAGAGATACTCTGATACTTAAAAGATCTGACAGGGACACTGTAGACACAGAAGATCTGACAGGGACACTGTAGACACAGAAGATATGACAGGGACACTGTAGACACAGAAGATCTGACAGGGACACTGTAGGCACAGAAGGTCTGACAGGGACACTGTAGACACAGATGATCTGACAGGGACACTGTAGGCACAGAAGGTCTGACAGGGACACTGTAGACACAGATGATCTGACAGGGACACTGTAGACACAGAAGATATGACAGGGAGACTGTAGGCACAGAAGGTCTGACAGGGACACTGTAGACACAGATGATCTGACAGGGACACTGTAGGCACAGAAGATCTGTCAGGGACACTGTAGACACAGAAGATCTGACAGGGACACCGTAGACACAGATCTCACAGGGACATTGTAGACACAGAAGATCTGCCAGGGACACTGTAGACACAGAAGATCTGACAGGGACACTGTAGACACAGGAGAACTGACAGGGACACTGTAGACACAGAATAACTGACAGGGACACTGTAGACACAGAAGATCTGTCAGGGACACTGTAGACACAGAAGAGCTGACAGGGTCACTGTAGACGCAGATCTCACAGGGACACTGTATACACAGTGTGACACTGTAGACACAGAAGATCTGACAGGGACACTGTAGACACAGAAGATCTGACAGGGACACTGTAGACACAGAAGATCTGACAGGGACACTGTAGACACAGAAGATCTGTCAGGGACACTGTAGACACAGAAGATCTGTCAGGGACACTGTAGACACAAAAGATCTGTCAGGGACACTGTAGACACAAAAGATCTGTCAGGGACACTGTAGACACAGAAGATCTGTCAGGGACACTGTAGACACAAAAGATCTGTCAGGGGCACTGTAGACACAAAAGATCTGTCAGGGGCACTGTAGACACAGAAGATCTGACAGGGACACTGTAGACACAGAAGATCTGTCAGGGGCACTGTAGACACAAAAGATCTGTCAGGGGCACTGTAGACACAGAAGATCTGACAGGGGCACTGTAGACACAAAAGATCTGTCAGGGGCACTGTAGACACAGAAGATCTGTCAGGGGCACTGTAGACACAGAAGATCTGTCAGGGGCACTGTAGACACAGAAGATCTGTCAGGGACACTGTAGACACAGAAGATCTGTCAGGGGCACTGTAGACACAGAAGATCTGTCAGGGACACTGTAGACACAGAAGATCTGTCAGGGGCACTGTAGACACAAAAGATCTGTCAGGGACACTGTAGACACAGAAGATCTGACAGGGACACTGTAGACACAGAAGATCTGTCAGGGGCACTGTAGACACAAAAGATCTGTCAGGGACACTGTAGACACAAGATCTGACAGGGACACTGTAGACACAAAAGATCTGACAGGGACACTGTAGACACAGAAGATCTGACAGGGACACTGTAGACACAGAAGATCTGACAGGGACACTGTAGACACAGAAGATCTGACAGGGACACTGTAGACACAGAAGATCTGACAGGGACACTGTAGACACAGAAGATCTGTCAGGGGCACTGTAGACACAGAAGATCTGTCAGGGGCACTGTAGACACAGAAGATCTGACAGGGAGACTGTAGACACAGAAGATCTCACAGGGACACTGTAGACACAGATCTCAAAGGGACACTGTAGACACAGAAGATCTGACAGGGACACTGTAGACACAGATCTGACAGGGACACTGTAGACACAGAAGATCTCACAGGGACACTGTAGACACAGATCTGACAGGGACACTGTAGACACAGAAGATCTCACAGGGACACTGTAGACACAGATCTGACAGGGACACTGTAGACACAGAAGATCTCACAGGGACACTGTAGACACAGATCTGACAGGGACACTGTAGACACAGAAGATTGACAGGGACACTGTAGACACAGAAGATCTGACAGGGACACTGTAGACACAGAAGATTGACAGGGACACTGTAGACACAGAAGATCTGACAGGGACACTGTAGACACAGATCTGACAGGGACACTGTAGACACAGAAGATTGACAGGGACACTGTAGACACAGAAGATCTGACAGGGACACTGTAGACACAGATAACAACAGTAAGAGAGGAAACAAAGATTCAAGAGGAGTTAAACAATGGAATGACCAGGATAAAGAAGCGTTCATACACAGTTTTAAGAGTAGGTACGGAGGGTGAGGGAGGGAGGCAAGATAATGATGTAGCGTGATGGAGGTAAGGTAAGAGAGATAGGTATAGCAAGGAAGGGAGAAATGAAACTGAAAAGGTAATGAGAAGCAATGAAGGAAGAAAGGGAAGACAGGAGGGGGAGGGAGGGAAAACAGGAGGGGGAGGGAGAGAAAACAGGAGGGGGAGGGAGGGAAAACAGGAGGGGGAGGGAGGGAAGGTAACAAGAAGGAAGGTCATGCAAATGGCAGCAATATAAAGGGAAGGCCAGTGGCAGACCTGCAAGCAATTACTGGGCACATCTGGAACACCTACCCCCTCCCCTACCCTTCCTTACCCCCCCCACTACCCTCTCACCCCACCTCCGTAGTGACTGTCTAGGTGAACCTTCACTGTGTGCAGGTGAACCTTCACTGTGTACAGGTGAACCTCCACTGTGTGCAGGTGAACCTTCACTGTGTGCAGGTGAACCTTCACTGTGCGCAGGTGAACCTCCACTGTGTGCAGGTGAACCTCCACTGTGTGCAGGTGAACCTTCACTGTGCGCAGGTGAACCTCCACTGTGTGCAGGTGAACCTCCACTGTGTGCAGGTGAACCTCCACTGTGTGCAGGTGAACCTCCACTGTGTGCAGGTGAACCTCCACTGTGTGCAGGTGAACCTCCACTGTGTGCAGGTGAACCTCCACTGTGTGCAGGTGAACCTCCACTGTGTGCAGGTGAACCTCCACTGTGTGCAGGTGAACCTCCACTGTGTGCAGGTGAACCTCCACTGTGTGCAGGTGAACCTCCACTGTGTGCAGGTGAACCTCCACTGTGTGCAGGTGAACCTCCACTGTGTGCAGGTGAACTTCCACTGTGTGCAGGTGAACCTCCACTGTGTGCAGGTGAACCTCCAGAACTTCCAGACAGCTCACACACTCAGGTAACTTCAGAACTTGATGTTTCCCCTGCCACTCTGGTGGTCATTATCTTCCTGCCTGGCAGCAACGTTGGCCGACTAAATAAGAGGAAAACAAGGTGGAGAAGTGAGTGGTAATTGTGGAGATGAGAGGGGCAGGTGAGGCAGAGATGAGAGGGGCAGGTGAGGCAGAGATTAGAGGGGCAGGTCAACCAGAGATGAGAGGGACAGCTGAGGCAGTGATTAGAGGAGCAGGTGAGGCAGAGATTAGAGGGGCAGGTGAGGCAGAGATTAGAGGGGCAGATCAACCAGAGATGAGAGGGGCAGCTGAGGCAGTGATTAGAGGAGCAGGTGAGGCAGAGATTAGAGGGGCAGGTGAGGCAGAGATTAGAGGGGCAGATCAACCAGAGATGAGAGGGGCAGCTGAGGCAGTGATTAGAGGGGCAGGTGAGGCAGAGATTAGAGGGGCAGGTGAGGCAGAGATTAGAGGGGCAGGTGAGGCAGAGATTAGAGGGGCAGGTGAGGTAGAGATTAGAGGGGCAGATCAACCAGAGATGAGAGGGGCAGCTGAGGCAGAGATTAGAGGGGCAGGTGAGGCAGAGATTAGAGGGGCAGGTGAGGCAGAGATTAGAGGGGCAGGTGAGGCAGAGATTAGAGGGGCAGGTGAGGCACAGATTAGAGGGGCAGGTGAGGCAGAGATGAGAGGGACAGGTGAGGCACAGATTAGAGGAGCAGGTGAGGCAGAGATGAGAGGGACAGGTGAGCTAGAGAGGGAAAAAGGACACTAAATGAAATGAGATAAAGTATATTCAGCCTTATAATGGAGCAACAACAGCAACAAGAACAACAGTAACAGCAACAACAACAGGAGTAGCAGTATTAAAACTAGAGTAGCAGCAGCAACAACAAGAGTGACAGCAGAAATAACAACAACAACTGCAGCAGCAGCTGCTGCACCAACAACAACAACAGCAGCAGCAGCAGCAGCGGCACCAACAACATCAGCAGCAACAACAACCGTAGCAACAGCAACAACAACAACTGTGGAGAGAGCAGCATCAATAACAACAACAGTAGCAGCAACAACAGCACCAGGAATAACAGGAACAACAATAAAATGAGCAACAGCAGCATCGGGAACAGCAGCAAAAATAACAACAGCAACAACAGCAGCAGGAGCAGCAGCACAAACAACAGTAGAAGCAACAACAGCAACAGAACCACCAGCAAGAATAGCAGCAATAACAAAAAACAGTAGTAGGAGCAACACCAGCAAGAACAACAGTAGCAGTAACAACAACAGTAGCAACAGCCGCAGCAACAGCAACACTAACAACAGCAGCAGGGGAACCCAGTATGCAGAATGTTAGCGTGGAGCAGCGACGATGTTCTGAATATCACAGCGGAAAGCAAGCAAGCCAGGAAGCCAGCCAGCCAGGCAGCCAGCCAGGCAGCCAGCCAGGCAGCCAGGCAGCCAGCCAGGCAGCCAGCCAGCCAGGCAGCCAGGCAGCCAGCCAGGCAGCCAGCCAGCCAGGCAGCCAGCCAGGCAGCCAGCCAGGCAGCCAGCCAGGCAGCCAGCCAGGCAGCCAGCCAGGCAGCCAGCCAGGCAGCCAGCCAGGCAGCCAGGCAGGCAGCCAGCCAGGCAGCCAGGCAGCCAGGCAGGCGAGAGTGGGCGGACAGGTCACTGTGTGATCGCTGGGTGGGCGGGAGGGCGGATGCTGGTATTAACACCTTCCAATATTTACGTCTTAAAGAATGTGCAATTGAGCGGAAAGAGAGAATAATGCAAGACACTGAGGCACAGCTAGATGAAGGTGGCACAGTCAGGTGACACAGCTGGGTATAGGTGGCACAGTCAGGTGGCGCAGCTGGATGTAGGCGGCACAGTCAGGTGACACAGCTGGTTGAAGGTGGCACAGTCAGGTGATACAGCTGAATGTAGGTGGCACAGTCAAGTGACACAGGGGGATGTAGGTGGCACAGCTGGGTGTGGGTGGCACAGTCAGGTGACACAGCTGGGTGTAGGTAGCACAGTCAGGTGACATAGTTGGATGCAGGTGGCACAGTCAGGTGGTACAGCTGGGTGTAGGTGGCACAGTCAGGTGGCATAGCTTGGTGTAGGTGGCACAGTCAGGTGACATAGCTGGATGCAGGTGGCACAGCTGTGTGTAGGTGGCACAGTCAGGTGATACAGCTGGGTGTAGGTGGCAGAGTCAGGTGACATAGCTGGATGCAGGTGGCAGAGTCAGGTGGTACAGCTGGGTGTAGGTGGCACAGTCAGGTGGCTCTTGTCTCCTCAAACACTTCAACAAACCAATTAGTGGGATACAATGATGTCTTGATCACCACACTCACCACTACACTCACCACTACACTCACCACTACCCTCACCACTACCCTCACCACCACAACACTCACCACCACACTCACCACTACACTCACAACTACACTCACCACCACCACACTCACCACCACCACACTCACCACCACCACACTCACCACCACCACACTCACCACCACCACCACCACCGCCACACTCACCACCACACTTACCACTACATTCACCACCACCACACTCACCACTACACTCACCACCACCACCACACTCACCACCACCACCACCACACTCACCACCACACTTACCACTACATTCACCACCACCACACTCACCACTACACTCACCACCACCACCACACTCACCACCACCACCACCACCACCACCACACTCACACACTTACCACTACTTCACCACCACCACACCAACTACACTACACTCACCACCACCACCACACTCACCACCCCACTCACCACTACCTTCACCACCACCACACCAACCACTACACTCACCACCACCACACCAACCACTACACTCACTACTACACTCACCACCACCACACTCACCACTACCTTCACCACCACCACACCAACCACTACACTCACTACTACACTCACCGCCACCACACTTACCACTACACTCACCACTACCACTCACCACTACACTCACCACCACCACACTCACCACTACACTCACCACCACCACACTCACCACTACACTCACCACTACCACACTCACCACTACACTCACCACCACCACACTCACCACTACACTCACCACCACCACACTCACCACTATACTCACCACCACCACACTCACCACTACACTCACCACCACCACACTCACCACTACACTCACCGCTACACTCACCACCACCACACTCACCACTACACTCACCACCACCACTGCTGTACATTAACATCTCCATACAAAGCAGGTGAAATCGCAGATCTAGAGAGTGTACAGAGATCCTTTACTGCACGTATAAGTTCTGTCAAGCACCTTAACTACTGGGAACGCTTGGAAGCACTTGACTTGTACTCGTTGGAACGCAGGAGGGAGAGACATATCATAATCTACACTTGGAAAATCTTGGAAGGAATGGTCCCAAATCTGCACACAGAAATCACTCCCTACGAAAGTAAAAGACTGGGCAGGCGATGCAAAATGCCGCCAATAAAAAGTAGGGGCGCCATTGGTACACTAAGAGAAAACACCATAAGTGTCCGGGGCCCAAAACTGTTCAACAGCCTCCCATCAAGCATTAGGGGAATTGCCAATAAACCCCTGGCTGCCTTCAAGAGAGAGCTGGACAGATACCTAAAGTCAGTGCCGGATCAGCCGGGCTGTGGCTCGTACGTCGGACTGCGTGCGGCCAGCAGTAACAGCCTAGTTGATCAGGCCCTGATCCATCGGGAGGCCTGGTCATGGACCGGGCCGCGGGGGCGTTGATCCCCGGAATAACCTCCAGGTAACCATACAGACCACTACACTCACCATCACCACACTCACCATCTACACTCACCACCACCCTCACCACCACCACACCACTACACCCACCACCACCACACTCACCACTACACTCATCACCACCACACTCACCACTGCACTCACCACCACCACCACACTCATCACTACACTTACCACCACCACACCCACCACTACACTCACCACCACCACACTAACCACCACCACACTCACCACTACACTCACCACCACCACACTCACCACTACATTCACCACCACCACACTCACCATCACGCTCACCACCACACTCACTACCACCACACTCAATACCACCATACTCGCCACAATACTAACCACCAGGCTGGCCACTAGACTCAGTACACCTTAATCAACACTAAACTCATCAGAACACAGGTGGTGCAAGGTAACCATGTTGTACATCACAACACAGGTGGTGCAAGGTAACCATGTTGTACATCACAACACAGGTGGTGCAAGGTAACCATGTTGTACATCACAACACAGGTGCTGGAAGGTAACCAGTGTTGTACATCAGAACACAGGTGCTGGAAGGTAACCAGTGTTGTACATCAGAACACAAGTGCAGCAAGGTGACCAGTGTTGTACATCACAACACAGGTGGTGCAAGGTAACCATGTTGTACATCACAACACAGGTGGTGCAAGGTAACTATGTTGTACATCACAACACAGGTGGTGCAAGGTAACCATGTTGTACATCACAACACAGGTGGTGGAAGGTAACCAGTGTTGTACACCACAACACAGGTGGTGCAAGGTAACCATGTTGTACATCACAACACAGGTGGTGCAAGGTAACCATGTTGTACATCACAACACAGGTGGTGCAAGGTAACCATGTTGTACATCACAACACAGGTGCTGGAAGGTAACCAGTGTTGTACATCACAACACAGGTGCTGGAAGGTAACCAGTGTTGTACATCAGAACACAGGTGCTGGAAGGTAACCAGTGTTGTACATCAGAACACAGGTGCTGGAAGGTAACCAGTGTTGTACATCAGAACACAGGTGGTGGAAGGTAACCAGTGTTGTACATCAGAACACAGGTGCTGGAAGGTAACCAGTGTTGTACATCAGAACACAGGTGCTGGAAGGTAACCAGTGTTGTACATCAGAACACAGGTGCTGGAAGGTAACCAGTGTTGTACATCAGAACACAAGTGCTGCAAGGTGACCAGTGTTGTACATCACAACACAGGTGCTGGAAGGTAACCAGTGTTGTACACCACAACACAGGTGGTGCAAGGTGACCAGTGTTGTACATCACAACACAGGTGGTGGAAGGTAACCAGTGTTGTACACCACAACACAGGTGGTGCAAGGTGACCAGTGTTGTACATCACAATACAGGTGCTGGAAGGTAACCAGTGTTGTACACCACAACACAGGTGGTGCAAGGTGACCAGTGTTGTACATCACAACACAGGTGGTGGAAGGTAACCAGTGTTGTACACCACAACACAGGTGGTGCAAGGTGACCAGTGTTGTACATCACAACACAGGTGCTGGAAGGTAACCAGTGTTGTACACCACAACACAGGTGGTGCAAGGTGACCAGTGTTGTACATCACAACACAGGTGCTGGAAGGTAACCAGTGTTGTACACCACAACACAGGTGGTGCAAGGTGACCAGTGTTGTACATCACAACACACGTGCTGGAAGGTAACCAGTGTTGTGATGAATGGTTTGGAAAACCAATACACTATACACTAAACCTACTCACCATACAAAACATCCATACTTATTATTGCACCTATTACATACATAGAACACTTAACTCTGATATTAACCCTCCCCTCAAACATCTCCTTGCCAACCTCAACAGAACACATGACCATAACACAAGGCACAGATCACTCTTTGATGTTCCTCGTGTCCATCTCACACTATGCAAAAACTCAATGCACATAAAAGGCCCTAAAATCTGGAATTCATTACCTGTAAATATAAAAGAAACACAACCTGTTTATAAATTCAAGTCTCTTCTCAAAGATTACTTACTCACCCAAAACCAAATAAATACTGAATAACTGAACATTATAAATTGTATATCTTAAATGTTTCTCACAATTATATCACATAAATGTTAAACCTAAAACCCAATCTAACTTTATTATTTTTTAAATACACTACCTAACAGAATCACTACCTAACTGAATGCAACCATATGACCTGTCTTTGTAATACTCACTTGTGCTTTATAGTTATCTGTTTACATTAATGTTTTATCACTGATTTCATCATTGCTTAGTAGCAGCGCTGTATAGTCCTTGTGGCTTAGCGCTTCTTTTTGATTATAATAATAATAATAATCATTGCTTAGTTAATCTTAAGTTAATTTTAAGCCAGCCCGTAATGCTATACATAGTATAAGTGGCTTTGGCATACTGCTCTTATCTGTATTTTTTTTGTACCTCTGTATGTGTGCACAAATTGGAAATAAATAAATAAATAAAAAAAAACGACAAGTTGAAGATTGAGACACTTATACAGCATATGGTAATCTTTATTCAGGAAACGTTTCGCCACACAGTGGCTTCATCAGTCCAATACAAAGAGGAAGGCGTAAGGAGAGGAGTATGAGGTAATCAGTCCCTCAGCCTGGAGTTGATGTGTTCAGTCCATCAATCTTGTAGAATGTACAGCATAGGGCCGTATAAGTATAAGTGCTGTATAAGTGCTGTATAAGTGTCTCAATCTTCAACTTGTCGGTTTTTCAAACCATTCATCACAACTGTCAGACACTGCAGCATCATGGGATCTTGTTACAAAGAATTCTTCAACACTTGTTCAACCTTTGGACGAAGACCTACTTCGACTAGTGGATGGTACCACTATGACCCCGCCTCCGCCTGCTTCACCTCACCTCACTACAGTATATAAGCCACGTCTACGGCCCTATGCTGTACATTCTACAAGATTGATGGACTGAACACATCAACTCCAGGCTGAGGGACTGATTACCTCATACTCCTCCTCTCCTTATGCCTTCCTCTTTGTATTGGACTGATGAAGCCACTGTGTGGCGAAACGTTTCCTGAATAAAGATTACCATATGCTGTATAAGTGTCTCAATCTTCAACCAGTGTTGTACATCAGAACACAAGTGCTGGAAGGTAACCAGTGTTGTACACCACAACACAGGTGGTGCAAGGTAACCAGTGTTGTATATCACAACACAGGTTCTGGAAAGTAACCAGTGTTGTACATCACAACACAGGTGGTGCTAGGTGACCAGTGTTGTACATCACAACACACGTGCTGGAAGGTAACCAGTGTTGTACATCACAACAAAGGTGGTGCAAGGTAACCAGTGTTGTACATCACAACACAGGTGGTGCTAGGTGACCAGTGTTGTACATCACAACACACGTGCTGGAAGGTAACCAGTGTTGTACATCACAACACAGGTGGTGCAAGGTAACCAGTGTTGTACATCACAACACAGGTGCTGGAAGGTAACCAGTGTTGTACATCACAACACAAGTGGTGCAAGGTAACCAGTGTTGTACATCACAACACAGGTGGTGCAAGGTAACCAGTGTTGTACATCACAACACAGGTGGTGCAAGGTAACCAGTGTTGTACATCACAACACAGGTGGTGCAAGGTAACCAGTGTTGTACATCACAACACAGGTGCTGGAAGGTAACCAGTGTTGTACATCACAACACAGGTGGTGCAAGGTAACCAGTGTTGTACATCACAACACAGGTGGTGCAAGGTAACCAGTGTTGTACATCACAACACTGGTACATACAACAGGGAGTACATCACAACACTGGTACGCGCCCTGCTTGGCTGCACACACAAGTTAGGTTCAAACTTTCAATGACTCAGAGACGATCAAAGTTGCCAGTAGAAGTTCTCAACTCAGATTAATTTTTTTGTATTGGAATAAGAAGTTGTAGAGTACGAGTGGTGACATGGACCACGAGACTGGGAACTGGTGAGCCTGGTGGTCACTAGGTATGAGGCGGGACCAGGAGCTGAGACTTTACTGCCTCAACCACAATTATTTAAGTAAAGAAGTACACACACACTACAGGAACTACAAGAACTCAAGACTGTGAAGGACAAGTTGGTGAAGTTATTACAAGAAGTTAACACAGGGAAAGTCATGAAGTTTGGAGTGATGGAGCAGACATGTGGAAAGTTACTAATGATGTACTTTATTTGTGTGCCGAAAAGGCTGGGGGACTGATTTCCTCAAACTCCTCCTCATCTTCCATTGTTATTCACTGTATTGGACTGAAGAAGCCCTGGCTGGAGAAACGTTTCCTCAATAAAAATTCCCAAATGTTGCACAAGTGTCTCATTCTTCGTACTTATATTTAAGCACGGAGAGAGAAATGAAGCAGTGAATTACTCTATGACTGGGTTGCGGCATAATGTCAATATTAAAGAGCTGGAGAGAGAACAGTCATGCATGTGGCTACTCCAGTTTAATCTGAACAAACACAAATTTCAGCAAATCCGAGGGAAGACTGGAGGAGTACAGGACGGGATAAAGAAATGTTACGAAAGTCGATGAAAGAGAAAGTCCTGGGAGGAAATATTACACCGAACATCAACCTTGTATCTCGGGCAGAGTATGCGACGCTGCAGAACCTTAAGACAACCTTAAAAACATTAACATAAGAACATAAGAAAGGAGGAACACTGCAGGAGGCCTGTTGGCCCATACTAGGCAGGTCCTTTACAATTCATCCCACTAACAAAACATTTGCCCAAATAAGAACATAAGAAAGGAATCCTTCATGATAATATACGCACCTTGTGTCATGATAATATACGCACCTTGTGTCATGATAATATACGCACCTTGTGTCATGATAATATACGCACCTTGTGTCATGATAATATACGCACCTTGTGTCATGATAATATACGCACCTTGTGCACATGGAGAACATATTCAGAAGCTCCAGAGGTTTGCATCCATACAGGTTTGTCAGGAAACAGGACAAGTGTTTCGTGACGCGGGTCTTAGTCATATGATGACCCGTCATTGGAGCTTTTGATAATCTGACGGAGACCTTCCTTACAGGTATCAGGACTGAGGAAACTGCACTTTGAGGATACATTTCAGCTAATTACTTTGAAAAGTTAAACGCTAAGAGAGACGTGATTATGACGTCCAAGATACTCAGAGAAACTGATAGGATGAATTGTAACACACTGTTTGAATCTTGAGGACCAGCGAGGATAAGGTGACGTAGAGGAAAACTGAAAAAAACGTTCAGGAATACTTACGCTTAAGTATGATAAGGAACTGGAATGAGCTAAATGAATATTCGCCCAGTTGTACTCATATAGTTGTACTCATCTAATTGTACTCAGCAACTTGTACTCACCCATTTATACTCATCAAGTTGTGTTTGCGGGGTTGGGTTCAGCTCCTGGCCCTACCTCTTAAGTACCATTTGCTGGGTGTACTCCCCATTAGTTTAGTGACCCGTGTTATACCACTTCTTAAAACTACGTATGGAAGCTAGCTTCACTAAATCTTCCTCCAGGTAATTCCCCTGTCTGACCAACCCTCAAGCTAATGAAATAGTCCCTGACATCTCTGTGATTCATCTGTGTTAAATTGTAACTGTGCCTTTGTTTACTCTCTCTCTCTCTCTCTCTCTCTCTCTCTCTCTCTCTCTCTCTCTCTCTCTCTCTCTCTCTCTCTCTCTCTCTCTCTAGCCTTTCCAACAGTCTATCCCGGTCCACCCTATGGACATGAATATATATATATATATATATATATATATATATATATATATATATATATATATATATATATATATATATATATATATATATATATATATGTGTGTGTGTGTGTGTGTGTGTGTGTGTGTGTGTGTGTGTGTGTGTGTGTGTACTCACCTAGTTGAGGTTGCGGGGGTCGAGTCCGAGCTCCTGGCCCCGCCTCTTCACTGATCGCTACTAGGTCACTCTCCCTGACCCGTGAGCTTTATCATACCTCTGCTTAAAGCTATGTATGGATCCTGCCTCCACTACATCGCTTCCCAAACTATTCCACTTACTGACTACTCTGTGGCTGAAGAAATACTTCCTAACATCCCTGTGATTCATCTGTGTCTTCAGCTTCCAACTGTGTCCCCTTGTTACTGTGTCCAATCTCTGGAACATCCTGTCTTTGTCCACCTTGTCAATTCCTCTCAGTATTTTGTATGTCGTTATCATGTCCTCCCTATCTCTCCTGTCCTCCAGTGTCGTCAGGTTGATTTCCCTTAACCTCTCCTCGTAGGACATACCTCTTAGCTCTGGGACTAGTCTTGTTGCAAACCTTTGCACTTTCTCTAGTTTCTTCATGTGCTTGGCTAGGTGTGGGTTCCAAACTGGTGCCGCATACTCCAATATGGGCCTAACGTACACGGTGTACAGGGTCCTGAATGATTCCTTATTAAGATGTCGGAATGCTGTTCTGAGGTTTGCTGCAGTTATTTGGTTGATGTTCGCTTCAGGAGATGTGCCTGGTGTTATACTCATCCCAAGATCTTTTTCCTTGAGTGAGGTTTGTAGTCTCTGGCCCACTAGACTGTACTCCGTCTGCGGCCTTCTTTGCCCTTCCCCAATCTTCATGACTTTGCACTTGGTGGGATTGAACTCCAGGAGGTAATTGCTGGACCAGGTCTGCAGCCTGTCAAGATCCCTTTGTAGTTCTGCCTGGTCTTCGATCGAGTGAATTCTTCTCATCAACTTCACGTCATCTGCAAACAGGGACACCTCAGAGTCTATTCCTTCCGTCATGTCGTTCACAAATACCAGAAACAGCACTGGTCCTAGGACTGACCCCTGCGGGACCCCGCTGGTCACAGGTGCCCACTCTGACACCTCGCCACGTACCATGACTCGCTGCTGTCTTCCTGACAAGTATTCCCTGATCCATTGTAGTGCCTTCCCTGTTATCCCTGCTTGGTCCTCCAGTTTTTGCACCAATCTCTTGTGTGGAACTGTGTCAAACGCCTTCTTGCAGTCCAAGAAAATGCAAGAAAATGTGTGTGTGTGTGTGTGTGTGTGTGTGTGTGTGTGTGTGTGTGTGTGTGTGTGTGTGTGTGTGTGTGTGTGTGTGTGTGTACTCACCAAGTTGAGGTTGCAGGGGTCGAGTCCAAGCTCCATGTGTGTGTGTGTGTGTGTGTGTGTGTGTGTGTTCATGAAAATGTAAATATAGAGTTGTGATAAGGCAGGAGATAAGTTAGGGGAAGCCTCGGAGGTGAGCTTCCTGAGTGATCCACTTAGCTTGGGGAGGTCGGAGGTTTTACCCACTGAACCACGGGAGGTAAGCAACTCTTACCTCCCGTGGTTTTTATGGGGTGAGGCCAGAAGCCGCAGGATGGCCAGTAAAACCTGCACCCTCCACCTACATTACTGTGTACACACAATGAGAAATGTTACGATAACTTACCCTTAGTACACACACACATTCACAGCTTTCATTGTATTTATGTATAACTCACGAAATTGTAATATCACTTTTTCCCTAATATATATATATATATATATATATATATATATATATATATATATATATATATATATATATATATATATATATATATATATATATATATATATATATATGTATAGGTATACATGTATTCAGCAAGAATTACCAATGAACAATTAGGAGTAGACGGGAGAGAGAGAATGACAGACAGACAGTCAGACAGACAGAGCTGTATAAAGAGCTAAGAGAGAGGGAAAGAAGGTAGGAAGGAATGCTTGGGAGGGAAGGAGAGAGAGATAGAAAGAGGGAGGGAGGGACGTAGAGAGTGAAGGAAGAAGGGATGCAGGGAAGTAAAGATGGAAAGAGGGGGGGAAGATGGATGCAACTAGGGAGTGAGGGAAGGAAGAAGAGAGGGAGGGAAGGAAGGAGGGAGGGAAGGAGGGAGGGAGGAAATGTATCTGCGTGATCATTAAAGGTGAGGCTGTGAGACCCTCCTCACTGCCGCTACTTGGCCACCTGTGGCCACCTGTGGTCCACATGGCCCCCTACCGGCCATCTGTGGCCCACATGGGTCATGAGCTAGCCACCTCCTACTCATCTCAGCAGGTGAAGGAGCAGGGTGAGCCCGGCTAGTAAGTCAACTCGCCATCACTCCTACACTAACAACTCCTCATTTACAACAAAATATGCCTAAAAAATAAACTACGAATATGGGAGAGGGGAAGGGAACGAGGGGAGAAGAAAAAAAGGAGAGAGAGGGGAGACGAAAAAGGAAATGGAAAGTCACATGTAAATGCAAAGGACAGATGAGAAGAGAGACAAGAGAATGTTACTCAGAGAATTACCGTCCACCTTCTCACAGGCAGTGTCATTAACATCACTTCAACCTCGTCTCACAGGCAGTGTCATTAACATCACTTCAACCTCGTCTCACAGGCAGTGTCATAAACATCACTTCAACCTCGTCTCGCAGGAAGTGTCATTAACATCACTTCAACCTCGTCTCACAGGCAGTGTCATTAACATCACTTCAACCTCGTCTCGCAGGAAGTGTCATTAACATCACTTCAACCTCGTCTCACAGGAAGTGTTAATAACATCACTTCAGCCTCGTCTCACAGGAAGTGTTAATAACATCACTTCAGCCTCGTCTCACAGGAAGTGTCAATAGCATCACTTCAACCTCGTCTCACAGTAAGTGTCATTAACATCACTTCAGCCTCGTCTCACAGGAAACATCATTACCATCACCTCATCTTACACAAACTTTTCAACCACTCATTAAGCCAAGACATAAAATAAGCCAGAGATGACGTGTCTTGAGATAAACAATAGACCAATATCTATTCTCCCAACACTTATATTCCAGCGTCTGTCATATCTAAAATCATAGTCCAGCATTTATTATTTCTGCAATTACATTTGAACTACTATGATTCAAATAGTTAGTCTACGATTTAGCTTTTTCCTTCATTTATAGAACGGTATTTATTTTCCCTATATTTATAGAACAATATTGAAGGTCAGTATTATCATTCTTACATTTAGTCAAATTGACGAGTACATTGGCAAGTTGCTTCATACAAATTGACGAGTACACTGGCAAGTTGCTTCATACAAATTGACGAGTACACTGGCAAGTGCTTCATACAAATTGACGAGTACACTGGCAAGTTGCTTCATACAAATTGACGAGTACACTGGCAAGTGCTTCATACAAATTGACGAGTACATTGGCAAGTTGCTTCATACAAATTGACGAGTACACTGGCAAGTTGCTTCATACAAATTGACGAGTACACTGGCAAGTGCTTCATACAAATTGACGAGTACACTGGCAAGTTGCTTCATACAAATTGACGAGTACACTGGCAAGTGCTTCATATAAATTGACGAGTACATTGGCAAGTTGCTTCATACAAATTGACGAGTACATTGGCAAGTTGCTTCATACAAATTGACGAGTACACTGGCAAGTTGCTTCATACAAATTGATTGATGCAAGGAACTTATGCTTCTCTTTTACGATATATATATATATATATATATATATATATATATATATATATATATATATATATATATATATATATATATATATATATTCTCTCTCTCTCTCTCTCTCTCTCTCTCTCTCTCTCTCTCTCTCTCTCTCTCTCTCTCTCTCTCTCTCTCTCTCTCTCTCTCTCGCTCTCCCGTCTACTCCTAATTGTTCATTGGTAATTCTTGGGCAATTCTTGCTGAATCCATGTATACCTACAAATAGTGGTGGTAATAGTAGTGGTGGTGGTAATAGTTATAGTGGTAGTAGTAGTGGTGGTGGTGGTAATAGTTATATTGGTGATAGTAGTGGTGGTAATAGTTATAGTGGTAGTAGTAGTAGTGATGGTAATAGTTATAATGGTAGTAGTAGTGGTGGTGGTAATAGTTATATTGGTGGTAGTGGTGGTGGTAATAGTTACATTGGTGGTAGTGGTAATAGTTATATTGGTGGTAGTGGTGGTGGTAATAGTTATATTGGTGGTGGTGCAGTGAGACTCTCCGTCACAAACAGTTTGGAAGTATGACGGTAAATAACTGCTAAGGCCATAAAAATAGCAGGAAAAGTATTTTTTAATACGAATAGAGAGGTTATAAAGGTCACTAGAAAGGTCATTAAAGGTCACTGAAGGCTAAAACTGCACGAAATGTGTATCTGTAGAAGCCTCTACAGGAAACTTTGTGTCCACACTCACAACTTTTAATAATGCAGAAGTAAACCTGTACTCGAAATCTTTTAAAGATTACTGCTTCCTGCTCCACGTTTTTCTCTGTTTCTGTCTGTCTCTTTGTTTTTGCTGCACCAGAAGTAATTTAGCAAGACATTAAGAACTGTCAAACGACCCTTGTTTGTGTTCATTTGTGCTGATTCAGTGGTTGCTGTAGCCTCTAAGAACGACCCTTGTTTGTGTTCATTTGTGCTGATTCAGTGTAGCCTTGCTGTCATTTGTGCTGCCTCTAAGAACGACCCTTGTTTGTGTTCATTTGTGCTGATTCAGTGGTTGCTGTAGCCTCTAAGAACGACCCTTGTTTGTGTTCATTTGTGCTGATTCAGTGGTTGCTGTAGCCTCTAAGAACGACCCTTGTTTGTGTTCATTTGTGCTGATTCAGTGGTTGCTGTAGCCTCTAAGAACGACCCTTGTTTGTGTTCATTTGTGCTGATTCAGTGGTTGCTGTAGCCTCTAAGAACGACCCTTGTTTGTGTTTAGTGGTGTTGATACAGTGGGTTGCTGCAGCCTGTAAGAACATAAGAAAGGAGTAGCACTGCAGCAGGCCTGCTGGCCCATGTTAGGCAGATCCAATTCACACCCACTTACGTACTTCTCTAACCTATTTTTAAAGCTACACAAAGTTTTCGCTTCAATGACGCTACTCGGGAGTTTGTTGCATCTATCCACAACTTTATTACCAAACCAGTGCTTTCCTATATCTTTTCTAAATCTAAATTGTTGCAACTTCAGCCTATTGACGTGAGTCCTGTTTAGTTAAATATTTTTAGCACGTTATTTATATCCCCTTTATTTATTCCTGTCTTCCATTTATACACCTCGGTCATATCTCCCCCTAACTCTACGCCTCTCCAGAGAATGCAGATTCAGTCTATCTTCGTAGGAAAGATTTATAAAACATGGGGTCAACTCTGTCATCCTCCTCTGTAATACGGTGACCAAAACTGCACAGCATAATTTAAATAAGCATTTGCCAAGGATATAAAAAGTTGAAGTATAACCTGAGGTCTTCTGTTACTTATACTTCTTGATATGAAACCAAGAATTCTGTTAGATTTATTGTGAATACTTATGCACTGTTGTCTCTGCTTTAGATTACTGCTAACCAGAACTCCTAGATCTTTTTCGCAGAGTGATTGAGATCTACATTAGTCAGTTTATAAGTGCCAGACTTGGAACCTCACATTTGTCTACATTAAGCAGCATCTGCCACTTCTCTGACCACTGCATCAACCTATCCAGATCTTCTTGTAGCTTGGTGTTCATTTTGTGGCTTCTGCATCCTCTAAGAAATACCCATGTTTGTATTTAGTGGTGTTGATACAGTAATTGCTGTAGCCTCTAAGAACGACTCTTGTTTATGTTCAGTATCATGGATGCTGTGTTATGCTGCAACCTCTAAGAACGACTCTTGTTTATGTTCAGTATCATGGATGCTGTGTTATGCTGAAACCTCTAAGAACGACTCTTGTTTATGTTCAGTATCATGGATGCTGTGTTATGCTGCAAACTCTAAGAACGACTCTTGTTTATGTTCAGTATCATGGATGCTGTGTTATGCTGCAACCTCTAAGAACGACTCTTGTTTATGTTCAGTATCATGGATGCTGTGTTATGTTGCAACCTCTAAGAACGACTCTTGTTTATGTTCAGTATCATGGATGCTGTGTTATGTTGCACCCTCTAAGAACGACTCTTGTTTATGTTCAGTATCATGGATGCTGTGTTATGCTGCAAACTCTAAGAACGACTCTTGTTTATGTTCAGTATCAGGGATGCTGTGTTATGCTGAAACCTCTAAGAACGACTCTTGTTTATGTTCAGTATCAGGGATGCTGTGTTATGCTGCAACCTCTAAGAACGACTCTTGTTTATGTTCAGTATCATGGATGCTGTGTTATGCTGAAACCTCTAAGAACGACTCTTGTTTATGTTCATTATCATGGATGCTGTGTTATGCTGAAACCTCTAAGAACGACTCTTGTTTATGTTCAGTAACATGGATACTGTGTTATGCTGCAACCTCTAAGAACGACCTTTTTTTGTGTTGGTGTTCAGTGCATAATCTAAGAGCTACCCTTGTTTGTGTTAAGTGGTGTTGATACTGTAGTTGGTGAAGCCTCTTAGAACGACCATTGTCTGTGTTGATACTGTAGGTGATGCAGCTACTAAGCATTTACTACTCTATCTTTTTTTCTGACTAACTTGGAATTGTTCCGGACAATGGTGTGTTCCCCGCAGTGAATTTCACATACATTTTAACTGTTATGTGTGTGCAGCGAGGATCTTGAATCCCTGTGTTAATGTCCCGTTAAGTTTCGCCCGCATAAACTGTGCTGTAACCTCCACAAGCAATGGCTAATACAGTAAGTCACATACATAACCCTCCTCTCACTTAACTCTCCTCTACTTAACCCTCCTCTCCAGGAGGGATATATTAGCTAGTGGTTTGCTTTTCCCAACACTGTCTTAACGAAGATTTTTGCAAGTGAAACATCTCGAGTGCTTCTGGGGTATTTTCCGGCGCAAAGTTTGACGTTGATAGTCACGAGAGTCAGACAGAAGACAGTCCAAGACACGTCGGTAGTCACGAGAGTCACAGTAGACGGCCCATGACCCGTCTTCTCATATCTCAGGCATAATGGTAGCACCACTCACTCTTCCATACATAATGGTAACACTGTACTTCATTCTACTATACATAATGGTAACACTGTACTTCACTCTACCATACATAATGGTAACACTGTACTTCACTCTACTATACATAATGGTAACACTGTACTGCACTCTACTATACAGAGTGGTAACACTCACTCTACCATAAATAATGGTAACACTGTACTTCACTCTACCATACATAATGGTAACACTGTACTTCACTCTACCATACATAATAGTAACATTGTACTTCACTCTACCATACATAATGGTAACACTGTACTTCACTCTACCATACATAGTGGTAACACTGTACTTCACTCTACCATACATAGTGGTAACACTGTACTTCACTCTACCATACATAGTGGTAACACTGTACTTCACTCTACCATACATAGTGGTAACACTGTACTTCACTCTACCATACATAGTGGTAACACTGTACTTCACTCTACCATACATAGTGGTAACACTGTACTTCACTCTACCATACATAATGGTAACACTGTACTTCACTCTACCATACATAGTGGTAACACTGTACTTCACTCTACCATACATAGTGGTAACACTGTATTTCACTCTACCATACATAGTGGTAACACTGTACTTCACTCTACCATACATAGTGGTAACACTGTATTTCACTCTACCATACATAGTGGTAACACTGCTTCTTACTCACTGAGTTACAACGTTAAATATTTTTGGTGTAAGTGTTGGTCGAGTGTCAGACACAACTCCACATGTACACAGTTTTTAATACTTGTAACATTTCCGACACTTATGAAAGTAATTTTAAAACACAGAATGTAAATACGAATCAAGAGTGACGACAAAATGGCCGAAACGTTGAGCGAAACGTGCGAGATATACAGTGAGTGAGTGTTTGTGTGCGTGTGTGTTTTATGGACACAAATGACAGGAGAAAGAGATATAGAGTATATAGATGGAGTGAAGACAGTAGTGAAAACCTCAGAAAGACAGAGAGAGATTAGCAAGTGACTAGAAGGTGACGACAATGATCTACGTTGGTGAAGATGATTCTCAGTCATGTTGATGAGCAAGACACAGGTTCAGCACTACTTATCTCTATTAATGTTAATAAAGATATCTCTAGTGTTATACATGTGTATTTGCATCTACTTGGACGAACTCCGTAATATTTATGACGTTAAACTTTTAGATATGAGCAATGGAACGTTAGAAACATTGTCACGCTGTCTTAGTCTGTGTCAGTCACTGAAGAAACAACTGTGGTGGGAGAGTGAAAGATAGTGGTGGGAGAGTGAAAGATAGTGGTGGGAGAGTGAAAGATAGTGGTGGGAGAGTGAAAGATAGTGATGGGAGAGTGAAAGATAGTGGTGGGAGAGTGAGAGTGGTGGAAGAGTGAAAGATAGTGGTGGGAGAGTGAAAGATAGTGGTGGGAGAGTGAGAGTGGTGGAAGAGTGAAAGATAGTGGTGGGAGAGTGAAAGATAGTGGTGGGAGAGTAAGAGTAGTGGGAGAGTGAAAGATAGTGGTGGGAGAGTGAAAGATAGTGGTGGGAGAGTGAGAGTGGTGGGAGAGTGAAAGACAGTGGTGGGAGAGTGAAAGATAGTGGTGGGAGAGTGAAAGACAGTGGTGGGAGAGTGAAAGATAGTGGTGGGAGAGTGAAAGATAGTGGTGGGAGAGTGAAAGATAGTGGTGGGAGAGTGAAAGATAGTGGTGGGAGAGTGAAAGATAATGGTGGGAGATTGAAAGATAGTGATGGGAGAGTGAAAGATAGTGGTGGGAGTGAAAGATAGTGGTGGGAGAGTGAAAGATAGTGGCGGGAGAGTGAGAGTGGTGGGAGAGTGAGAGTGGTGGAAGAGTGAAAGATAGTGGTGGGAGAGTGAAAGATAGTGATGGGAGAGTGAAAGATAGTGGTGGGAGAGTGAGAGTGGTGGAAGAGTGAAAGATAGTGGTGGGAGAGCCAAAAATAGTAGTGGGAGAGTGAAAGATAGTGGTGGGAGAGTGAAAGATATTGGTGGGAGAGTGAGTGATGGGAGAGTGAAAGACAGTGGTGAGAGAGTGAAAGATAGTGGTGCGAGAGTGAGTGGTGGGAGAGTGAAAGATAGTAGTGGGAGAGTGAGAGTAGTGGGAGAGTGAAAGATAGTGGTGGGAGAGTGAAAGATAGTGGTGGGAGAGTGAGAGTAGTGGAAGAGTGAAAGATAGTGGTGGGAGAGTGAGAGTAGTGGGAGAGTGAAAGATAGTGGTGGGAGAGTGAAAGATAGTGGTGGGAGAGTGAAAGATAGTGATGGGAGAGTGAAAGATAGTGGTGGGAGAGTGAAAGATAGTGGTGGGAGAGTGAAAGATAGTGGTGGGAGAGTGAAAGATAGTGGTGGGAGAGTGAAAGATAGTGATGGGAGAGTGAAAGAGAGTGGTGGGAGAGTGAAAGATAGTGGTGGGAGAGTGAAAGATAGTGGTGGGAGAGTGAAAGAGTGGGGGGAGAGTGTGAGTGGTGGGTGAGTGACAGATAGTGGTGGGAGAGTGAGAGTGGTGGGAGAGTGAAAGATAGTGGTGGGAGAGTGAAAGATAGTGGTGGGAGAGTGAAAGATAGTGGTGGGAGAGTGAAAGATAGTGGTGGGAGAGTGAGAGTGGTGGAAGAGTGAAAGATAGTGG